>NW_020885027.1:586328-639237 GCF_003945725.1 Corapipo altera
CCCCCAGAGCGGGGAATTCCATAAAAGGATGCTCAGTCCTTCCCTCAGAGTGGGGAATTCCATAAAAGGGCATGAGGACAGGAACATCCCCCCACCTCGAAGGCCTCTACTGACAACAGTTTCTGGGAAATGGCATGGAAGGCTATAGAATACACAGTTTTGGACTACATCCATCCAGTGATGAATCGGTCCCAGCTGTTCTAACTAGGACACTTGTCTATCTCATATTGGCCTTTTTAGCCACCAGCACACTTGTAACAAATGTGGGTAGAGCCCTTCCCAAATCTTCTTTCGCGAAGGCTAGCCTTGATGCAAAATGATGGTGGTAACTGCCCCAAATTACTTATCATAAGATCTACTGCAGAGGGCAATAAATAAGAAGCAGAAAAAAAAGGAATAGCTTTCTATGGGCTTTTTTAATTCTTGTACTGGTTTATTTGTTATGGACTCTGAAAGAAGGAAGTCTTTAAATATATGAAGACTAAGGTGGATTGTTGTATGGAACAGTCAGAAGTGACTGAAAAGCAGTAAAAAGCATTAAATCCAGAACGGAAATATAGGAAGTAGGAGTTTATGCAAGATAATGAAATTATTTATGAACATTTCTTGGAACAGAGAGAATATCTGTGTTTATTCTTTATAATTTATCTAAAAATGTAGAGTTTGTCTTCAAGATGAAAAACTAGAGATTGAAGAAGTGCTGCATGTTTAAATGCATGCATTAAACAGTTTTCATTGATCTTTTTTATAAGCTATTTCTTTAAATGCTCTGAAGGTATCTGCTTTAAATCTGATACTAGTATTAGACTAAAACTTTAAAAAATCATCCTTGGTAGTAGTGTTGTTTCTCTTGAATATTCTTCTCTTGAGACTTTAGTGATTGTAAGTAGGATTAAAAAAATGGATAAAACCAATCTGTTCTTTGCAGAGTACTGATTACAATTATAACCACATAAATTATAGAACAAAGTTTTCCATACAAAAGTAAGAACCTGAAGAATAGTTAGGAAACCAACTCAAAAGTTGACTATTGTTTTATTTCCCAGGTAATTTAAATATCCAGACGTGGGACTGGAAGGCCTGCAACAAATATAAGTAATGCTATGTCTCCGACTATTTTCCAAAAGCAAGCTACGACTCTTTTGGGTGATCATGGCAAAAAATTCCTGGGTACATCTTGGGAATCTAGTGTTCTGTGATGCATAGGAAGACTATTTTTCCACTAACCTTTTCCCTTTGCATGTTCACCCACTATTCTGCATATTAATTGCTCAAAACTTCTATTAATGAGTATAGCTAACAGACTGTATTTATACTCTCATATGGAGATTTGCTTTCATTATTTCTTATATCATCACTACAAAACAGACCATATGTATGTATTTTTTTAGTTGTCTATTTGAAGGTTCTAATATATAGGAAATGTTAAATACATATTGAGTGAATTATTTTGATTAGATGATGGAATAGTATTTTTCCATGGACTTCAGTAAAACATATAACTTTTGTGATCTTTATGTTTATTCCATGGATAAGATAGGTGACTACTGGGGTCCTCATCACTGATGAGGCCACACCTTGGATACTGTGTTCAGTTTTGGGCCCCTCAATACAAGAAAGACATTGAGGTGCTGGAACGTGTCCAAAAAAGGGCAACAAAGCTGGTGAAAGGTCTAGAGCACAAGTCTTATGAGGAGTGGCTGAGGGAATGGAAGTTGTTTAGCCTGGAGAAAAGGAGGCTTAGGGGAGACCTTATTGCTCTCTACAACTACCTGAAAGGAGGTTGTAGCCAGGTGGGGGTTGGCCTCTTCTCCCAGGGAACTAGTGACAATATGAGAGGAAAAGGCCTCAAGTTGCGCCAGGAAAGGTTTAGATTGGATATTAGGAAAAATTTCTTCACTGAAAGGGTCGTTAAATCATTGGGACAGGCTGCCCAGGGAAGTGGTGGTGTCACCATCCCTGTAGGTATTTAAAAGACATGTATCTGTCATATGAGCACAAGTGGAGAGAGATGAGACTGTTCAGCTTTGAGAAGAGAAGGTGGTGCGGGGGAATCTTATCGCTCTGTATAAATAGAAGGGAGCAAAGAAGAGAGAGAGAGAGAGAAACTCTTTATTAACTCTGGTTATGCTTTGTTTGACACACCCCAGGATGTGGTTTACCCTCTTGGCTTCCAGGGCACACTGTAGATTCCAATTGAGCCTGCTGTCAACCAGAACCCCTAGACCCTTTCTGCAGGGCTGCTCTCTAACCATGGTTTCAACTCTAGTTGATCTTTGACCTTCTATGTCTTCTCCCTTCATATGCAAACAAGGGCTCTGTAATCTTCCTGTGAAACCTGACCTTGATTCCAGAGATCATACACTTTCTTTTTCCTTTTGAGTTCCAAAGGGAGTTCCCTGTTCAGCCAAGCTGATCTTCTGCCACGCTTACTTGACTTGCAGCACAATGGGATTTCCCGCTCCTGTGCTTTTAAAAGGTGCTTCTTAAAAACTGACCAGCACTCATGGACCCCTAAGCCCTCAAAAGCAGATTCCCAGGGGACACTGCTGACTAGATCCCTGAATAGCTTAAAGTTTACTCTCTTGAAATCCAGGGTAGCAACTCTGCTGACAGTTTTTCTCATTACACTGCAAATTCTAAACTCTACCATTTCATGATCACTGTGGCCATGACAGCCACTGACCATCACATCTCCCATGAGTCCTTCTCTATTCACAAACAATAAGTCTAGGAGGGCATCTTTCCTAGTCAACTCACTGACAAGAACTTATCTTCCACAGACTTCAGGAATTTCCTAGAGTTAATTGTCACAACAATATGGTATTCCCAGTTGATGTTAGGGAAGTAGAAAACTCATAAGGACAAGGGCTACTGATCCAGAGATTTCTTCTAATTGCCTGTAGAGTAACTCATCAGTGCTATCATCTTGGCTGGGTGATTGGTAGTAGACACCTACTATGACAACTGCTTTGTTTTCCATCCCCCAAATCCTCACCCAGAGGCTCTTAACCACATCATCCCTAACTGTAAGGGCTGTACAGTCACATGTCTCCCTTACATACAGTGCAAATCCTCCACCTCGCCTGCCCTGCATATCCCTTCTGAACTGCCCTCCATCCCAGCATTCCAACTGTGGGACTTGTTCCCCCAAGTCTTGCCAATGGCATCATAGCACTGGGAACTGACCAACACTTCCAGTTCATCCTGTTTGTTTCTTGTACTGCATATGTACAAGCATTTCAGATGTGCTCCTAAGCCCTCGGTGGTCCCTGGAGCAGTATGTTTCCATTTAGCGTTGCCACCCTCAGGCAATGCCATGCCAACCCTTGGCTTACCTTCAGCTCTCCTGTTGGGATCCCCTTCCCACACTGATTCTAGTTTAAAGCCCTCTCAATCAGTCCTGCCAGTTTATAAGCAAGGAAGCATTTCCCCTGTCAGGACAGGTATATCCTGTCAGGCCCCAGCATACCTTGTGTCTCAAAGACCTTTCCATGGTTATAAAAAACATTTTGGTAGAGGCACCAGTCCTGGAGCCAGGTATTGATTTCTTGAGTTCATCTGTTTCTTCTAAAGCTTCTCCCCCTTACTGGGAGGGTTGAGGAAAATGCTACCTGTGCTTGCTTTTGGAATATAGGCAGAAATGTAGTATTACTTATACAGGTTATGGAACTTCCAGTCCCATGTCTGGATATGCAAACTACCTGGGATATAAAACAATATTTGAATGTAAGATATCACTTAATAATGTTTCATTTCTGATTTTAGGAAGTGGAGTAGGATAGGCATACCTATCCTACCACATATCTCATGCCACTTTGTCCTCTCTTTCTGTTTTCTTTCTGAAATCTAACCTTCCTAAGAGAGTTTTCAAAAAACCTTGAAAAATTTAGAAGGGGGGCAGCAGCACAGGGTGGTGTATCTGGTGATTCCATGTCAAAGTAGAACATAAGAAACATTGACCCAACAGTTATACATTGAACAAACTTTCAAATTATCTTTAATTTGAGAGATAATTTCAGACTAGATAATGACTGGAATTGTTGGAAACCTTTTTTATTTTAACTGATAGATTAATCCATGTTTTGATAGGCTGAACAATATGGGCTTAACATGTTAATTCTTTTTCTTTATAATTTAATGGCGTATAGGGTAGTGTTCTGTCTTCTGGATTCTTCACTATTTGAAATGTCAGCAGTTGGAATAACCATTAATTCACTCATTAAGTATTAAAAGACTGGTTCTACTCATTATGATGAGATATTTTTAAAATTATCCAGGTAGCTAGGATCTGGGCAACCTAATAAATCCTACGTTAAACATATTACAATTACTAAAGTAACTGCAGTATAGTGTTGAGACTCATATTTATTTCTTTATATCAAACCAAGTTTAACCATTTAAATTCATACTTATTTATACCTTCCTTGATATATTTTGTGTAAGTAGGATTTTGTTGCTGTCAGATGTTGAAAAGATTTATAAACCCTTTTTTCCTGTTGCTTAGATTCTTTTTGTGGTCTGTTTGATCTCATGTTTGCATTTTACATGTTAGATAACTTGGATCACTTGCAAATTCATTCTTAAGTGTATTTGATGATATGTAGTATCTTTGTGTTTGTAATGTTTGTTCAGTCATTTGGACTGCTTTAGTGGTAAGACAATAGACAATGACCATCTGAATTGAGTTCGTGTGGGGGAGAAGAGGGTTAAAGTGAAAAAAAGAAAGCCTTGATTGCTCCATCCAGGTATAAAGTCCTAGTGTATATGTTACTCTAACTCCAAAATGAGTTTTCAAGCACAACTTAGTTTGTTCTTCAACTCATTTTACAACTTCTTATGTTGAGGGATGACTCCTATTTTTTTAACCAAGGAAGGAGAGGAGATGCTGACAGTCAAGGTATTCTTGATTTGATGAAGGAGGAAAAAACTTGTATAAAGTTGCTTTATTACTGATTGCCGTCATAAAAAGATGGTGGCAATAGCTGTTCAACATGCAAAATACAATTCTTTTATGCAGTGTAGTAAAGCTTAAATTTTTATGGAGAAAATGGCATATGCATGTTGCATATCAATAAAAATTTAAATTTATTTGGTTTTTAGCAATACTGAGAAACTCAAGTCACATTACAAACTTGAAAAAATAAAAATGTTTACAGGAAGATTAATGAGTATGCACTAGTTCATAGCTTTAGAAGAATGAAATAGAGAATAAGCAAACTGATGTCTTTATTGTTTTAGTTACATGTATTTTATGATTGTTTTTATGATAATTTTTATAGTATCCTATATTTTTCCTTTGGACAAAATTTTATCCAAGTGTAATACGCCAAAGATCTATCACATGTGCCTTATTGATTACATTTGCACACACACAGCTAACAGTCTATATGAAGTGAGAAAACACATAATGTATGTTTTTGTTCTCTACTGAATTACTTAGTTCTTTATCTTCAGGTTGATATTTCATATATGAATGTTTCATCTGTGTTGATGTTAACTTCTCTTTATTACAATGTAACTCTCAATAACTGCAAAAATAAGAGCAATTCAAAGATATGTTGAATTTTAGATTGTGTTTGTCACTACTTCTCTCCTGATCCTTCAAAATAGAATTTAAACCTGACTCTGGTAATTAGAATGTAATCACCCATAGATGAATGTTACTGACTGGGTGTTTAATTTAACATGATAGCTCAGTATTTTGAAGTATAATCTGCATAATCCATGTTACAAAACTTTTTTTACTTCCCATTCTTGCCTTCCTAGAAAGAAATTGCTTTGCACAGTTTGAAGTATCTTCCATTCCCCTTCCCTAGTTACTCTAGGACTTTGAAAATTATTACCAATAAAATAGCAATTTTCAACCTGGTTGGAGAACTGGGAAATGCATGTGTTACTTGAATGTGGAAAAGGTAGCATACTCATTTGGCATTGTGATGGGTTGACCTTGGCTGGCTGCCAGGTGCCCACCAAGACACCCTCCAATCCCCCCCTCCCCTCAGTGGGACAGAGAGAAAAATAACATGAAAAACTCATGGGTCAAGATAAAAGTAGTTTAACAAAACAAAGCAAAGGCTGCACACAGAAGCAAAGGAAAATAAGATTTTTTTTCTCTTCTTCCCATCAGCAAGTGATGTCCATCCACTTGCTGGGAAGTAGGGCTTCAGTATGTATAGTAGTTGCTTTGTAAGACAAACGCCTCAATAATGAATGCCCCCCCCTTCCTTTCTCTTAGCCTTTATTGCAGAGCACAACACCATATGTTATGGGATATCCCTTTGGTCAGTTTGTGTCAGCTGTTCTGGCTATGTCCCCTCCCAACCTTTTGCCCACCCTCAGCCTACTGGCCTTTGAGGAGTGAGGTTGGAGAGACAGCCTTGATGCTATGTAAGCACTGCTCAGCAGTAGCCAAAATTGGTTGTTTATCAACAAGTTTCTAGCTGTGAGGGTTGCTGTGGGGAAAATTAACTCCATCCCAGACAGACTCAATACGTGCATTTTCATCAACTGATTGAAAATGTTTGTTGAAGTTTAGAATAAATACATTATATGAACAGTTCTGTGAATTTTCTTGACTTCAATGTATTAGTAGATTTTCATTGCTGCAAATGAGATTATGATGTTTAACACTTGATTTTTATTATAAATTTGTGAGGAAATGTAGTGTCATTGCATGTCTCATACAGAGGAAAATCTGATTTAACATTTTAAATCTTATTTTTCTTATTTAAACAGTATTGCTGAGATCATTGAACATTATAGAAAAGAACAGATTGTTGAAGGATATTACCTTAAAGATCCTGTTCCAATGCAGGTAAAACTTCATCTCTGAGCACTTGTTATTGAAGATATTGACTTAATCCTCAAATATTTATAATATAGGAACTGAATTACAGCAGAGGTATCCATGGTAGTTAAACAGCATCATCCCCTCCTGAATTTTTTTTTGAGTTTGTCTGTTAATTTCATTTCATCCTCATATGCATTTGTTTATTTAAGGTTGTCTTGTAGTAAACAGAAGTTATGATAAGCTTTGTCTGTGCTCTGGGGTGTAAATGCTTCATCTTGTGCCCCTAACTCTGGTCCCTGAACTAGGCTGCTCTCCATTCTTCTGTGTCTGGTGTCTTTCTTTCCCCAGAGAAAATCCATATACACAGAAAAGCTTCAGAGATGATCAAGGGACTGGGATTTATAGGATGTGTTCAGGAACATTGCCACCCTGTAGCATAAATTCATCCTAAGAGACCACTGATAATAAACAAACCATATTGTCTAATTTTTCAAAAAGTTTAACTAGTTCAAAAGTATATTTTTATACTTTGTCCTTATCAAATCTCCTCCTTTCCTGTTTTGATGCTTAGAAATTTGGTTTCAATTTCTAACCTAAATAGTTACCCCTTTGTTAGATCTATTATATTAATTCAATATGTATTCTTATTTACTCAGCTCACTAAGCTGAGCAAACCAAATCTGGGTTTTGTCTTTTCATAATGTTTTTGTAGTTACCCTACTACCACCGATTCCAGTGTTTGTGTCTCTTGAATGTAATGGACCAGAACAGCACAGCA
Organism: Corapipo altera; assembly: GCF_003945725.1. NCBI lineage: Eukaryota > Metazoa > Chordata > Aves > Passeriformes > Pipridae > Corapipo > Corapipo altera. Next base: position 593,900 of record NW_020885027.1, read on the forward strand.
TACCATGTCATTAATTTCTTTTTTCTGTGAGAGTGTTTACCAGATTGCAGAATGTTATGTGTCATATCCTAGAATATTATATGTGTCATTACCATAACCACATTGTATTATATTGTTTTCGATTGGTAAGTATCAACAAGTGCAAATTTTATCTTGTATTATTAGACTTATGCCTTATTGCTGATTGGCTTGTCATCAATGCTTCCCAGTTGTCTTCTACTATTAATTCATGCTCTTTAATGTGGTTGAGACAAATATGAGGAAATTGAATTCAGAGACTGATCCTTGAAAAGCTTCACCTAATAACTTTCCTTGTTCTCTATCATTCTTTTTGGATTATGGCGATCATCTTTCTTTTGGCACTTTGTATATCCACTTATGGTTCCTGTATCAATAACTCTCTGTGTTGATTAATTTTCCATGTGAGACTGCATCAAACTATTTTAAGTTATTCAGATATATTTGTGACTTTCCTTTGTTTAAAAAAAAAAAGGTATTGGTGGTGTAATTACCGCATACTGTCATACTCTGTTTTTGAAGAAAAAAAATAATTCAGAAGTCTTGCATACTGTTTGGTTCAATCTAATAGATTTCCTGTTTCTAATTTTGAAATTTACTTTAAAACATTTTTCACTAAATCTGTTGTTTTGTATGTTGTTTCTTTCATAGCTATGTTATGGAGATTATATTGAGTTAGTAAAAACTTGGGTATTGCTTCTGTTGTCAGTCCTGTAATTCCGTTTACTGAAATGTTTTTCATCTTGCCTTTGTCATGTTCAAAACCATGATTCTTATGGATATGTGGGAGGGAAGAGAAGAGAGAAAAGCAAAGTATTTAGTATGGAGCTAGTGCATATATCACTTCAACTTGATACTGTTCTCACTGCTTGATAGTCTTGCTTTTCATGTTTTCTTATCGCTAAAGAAATTTTGCTGATCAGCTGACTCGGTAAGGTCAAACTTGGCTTGGCTTTTGGCCATTATAACTGGGTATTTATATTTCCAGATCTTAGTTTTCTATGTGAATTTATCCTTTTTCTATGTCCTGTTTCTATTTTCTCCTATTGCTTTTTGTTAGAATGACACTCATTTAGGACATGAGTGCTAATAAGATTAGTGAGGAACTGCGCAATATTGTGTGCTAATAATTCAGTTTTTATTGTGATCTATACCATTCTTGTTGATTCAGAGTTTATCGTTTATTGCTCAGTCGCAAAATCCTTGGTAGAAGACAGAAGCTAAATAACCTTTGAAGATTTGTGTAAATTTTTCATAAATCGCTGAAAGATACTGCTTTCTATTTAGTATTTAAAAAATAAATACAGATGTTACTCTTTGAAAGTTGGTCTGTATTTAAACCTTATTTTTATTCTCATATTATAATTGTGGCCTAATAATTCCACAAGAAATAGTTATATTACATTTCTGGCAAAGGTATTGCATTAAATTATATTGGTTTAAGACACATGAGAGAATAAAGAATTGGTAGCATTCGATAAAATTTCGGTTGCAGCTTCATAGTATGCAATTGTTTCACAGTGATTTCTGAGATTAAAAAAAAATGTTGATTTCTTCCTTGTTGACCAGCATCAAGAAGAAGTGCTTAATGATACAGTGGATGGAAAAGAAATCTACAATACAATTCGTCACAAAACAAAAGATGCTTTTTATAAAAATATTGTCAAAAAAGGATATCTTCTGAAAAAAAGTGAGTTCTGTTTGATTTTATGAAATGTTTTTTTCTAAAGAATGCAGATATGGATGCATATTTTGTGTAGTAGTGGTAATAGTGGAGGCAAAATTGAAGCGAGCAAAAGGTGGTAGAAAGCCTGTAAAGGGTATGAAAGGTTCTTTTTCCTTAAGAAGTTCATAAATAGAAAGATATAATACATAAAATGACATGCAATATAAAGATGTTGATTGGTGATTCTTGCCAGAAAAATAAAAAAACAGCACAAAAACTAAGTGCTTTTTATCAAAGGTTGCATTCAGACTCATTAAATGAAGTACATGTTCATAAAATGTATTCATATTTAATACACAACTTGTTTAAATTTAGGCTGATCACATGGGTTAAAGAGAACTAGATTAATGTAAATCAGTACATTCATTGGAGACCAGAGCTGGTTTAATTTTGTTATTTCAAGTCATGTAATAAGTTTAATTTAAAATGTGTATTCTGGTGTACAAGGTATATTGAGACTTTTTTAAGGCTCTAACACTGGCACAGTCAACATAGCATAGAATTATTTGATTAAAAACTGCCTAACTCATCTCAGTATATCTCTGAGGAATTATCATTGAGCAAGATTTTGAAGTTCTGAGGAAGTTAATTCCTTTCCAAGTGTCATGATTTTAGTTTTTCCTGTTTCCACTAAAGTCAATTTAAAAAAAATAATAAAAACCCCCATCAATAATGTTTCTGCATATGACAAAGACAGTAGCTAAACCAATAAGTACCAGATAGCGATCTGGATAGTAAACAAAAGTGAGAAAATGGTAAGCATTTAAATATAGCCAAATTTAAAGATGCATTGAAAGGAAATAAAAACTAGATCCTCAAAATAAAGTAAGAAAAGCATCTCTTGAGAGTGCTAATTCTGAGAGAAGTTGTGGTAGGGTGAGGAGTCAGCTGAGAATGAACTTGAAGTGAAAATCTTTACCTAAAAAGGATAATGAGATAGTTTAAATGTGCAAGCAAGAGTACTGAGTAGATGTGGAGAGATGCACATACCTGCATACAGAACACAAATTTAATAAAATCACTCTTCCATCTAGTTGAGTATAATAAATGGATTTTAAAGTTACTTTTCCAAAACAGTGAGTACTAGTGCTTGTTTATGAAGGGCTGTGGTGGATCTATGATGATCAAGTTGAAAATTAAGGCTGAGTGTTTTTCCAAAATGTACTGTGGTTTATATATTAATTAGTTGTAGAAAGTTCCTTATCAGTTGTATTCAGTGGACATTAAACAGCAAGTGATGTATTTTTGGTTTAGTCAGTGGCTAAATCCACATTTTACTGGTACATCTAATGTGTCTTCCAACAAACTTTGTCATATAAATCTCTAGTTATTAACATTTTTTTAAAGTTTTTTTCTTTTTTTTTTTTCTAAAACGTGAAACTGGTCAAATGTTTTGATATATGTGTGGTTCTGATCCAACTTTGCATATATTATATTCCCATTTCTGGTTTTTAGTCATTTTGATTTAAGATATTGAGATGCAATTTGTTATACTGATAAGTTGGTAAGAGTTTAGGAATAATTTTCTCATGTCAAGAGAAATCTGTTTCTTAATTAAAATAACCATAATAAATTGGATCACTTACAGCATTGCACATTATTTGCAAACTGTATAGATGTAGTCTTCTCACTGATATGGACGGAGCTCATATGCACTTGTTTAATCCTGTTGAGATTAATGAAAATGTTTAGTGAACCATCTAAAATTGTACTTGAATCTGTGAAGAGGGTCTAGTTTTAGCTACATGCTGAAAAGAAATTTAGTATGTATGCTGATATTGCTTAAACATGATTAACTGTGCATTGTTCTTCTGTTTGAATTTTGACAAACACCTTACTGCCCTCTTTTTTCTTCATTTACAAAATATGCATTTTCTTTAAAACAATATTGTAACTTCTTACTTGCTTTCCTTACAGGTAAAGGAAAGAGATGGAAAAACTTGTACTTTATATTGGAGGGAAATGATGCCCAGCTTATTTATTTTGAAAGTGAAAAACGAGCCACAAAACCTAAAGGATTAATAGACCTTAGTGTGTGTTCGGTCTACGGAGTACATGACAGTTTATTTGGCAGGTAGGGCACTGGCTTTTTAATTCTTGTACATGCAGCAGGACAGTAACTACTAGTTTGAGGCATATACAAGATACAAACAATATGTCACTAATGAGCAAGTTGACCTGGCACAATAAACTTACTTTTTGACACCTGAGCCCTGGTAACTGTCCATGTGTGGGGTTTTTTAGGTTGTTTTGGGTTTTTTTTAGATCTTGCTGATTGTGAAATGCAAGTATTGTGACTCTTGTTTCATATTGCATTTTATTCCATAGTTGGTGTAGATTGCAAGAGCATATGTAGACAAATTTAACTGATTAATGGTAATTTAAACCATGGTAACTTGATTGCTAGTAGCTGTTCATAAACAGCTTCTAGTAAGAAATTTTAGAACTTAGTCTGAAGGTTTTCTCATGTAATATGATGTGATAATAATTTGGTATTTTGCACTGTCATTTTTCAATATTGTGTATTAATTGTTCCACATGTATTATAGACATTAAAAAGATTGCAAAGCAACCGTATCGAGTGTTTTAATCCTATTGAACCAAGAATTGATAAGATCAAGAATTTTGTCAATTCCAAAAGATCTGCATTCTTTTGTTGATAGGTATTAGAAAACTAAATTAGTTAGATAACATATCAGTGCTTTTCTGTTTCGGAATCAATAACAATCAGATTAGACCAACGTTAGAGCAGAAAGTTAGTCATATAAGCAAACATTTTAAAAATTATTTTTGCAAGAGAACATTTTCTCAATTTCACTTACTGTACTAAATATGTCAACTGCAAGTGATGGGATTATTGGCAAAGACATTGAGAATCAAACCACTTCCTGATATCATTGGTAACTAAGATGAGATCACACTTTTTTTTCATTGTTAATTGCAAAAAAATGTACAGTCCTGTGGGATATAAAAGAAAAAGATGCATTTACTCCTGCAAATGTTATTTTTCCCTAACAGATAGAAAAACCACATTAAACAGAAGCTCTGGTTATTCCATGCATCTTAATATTTATTAAAAGTATTTAATCAACTTTAAGTCTTTTCACAGAGATAATACAAAGATAGATGTTTAAAATTAGTGGCATTTCTTAAGCTGCAAAGATGTGGTCTTCTTGTACCATCTGATTTTTATACATTTCTCAATCGTTTTGAAAAATCTGCACAACTATTGCAATGAGGAGCCATAGATATGAGAGTACCATTTAAAAAAAATACGGAAATGTTCCTCATGAAAGTTTGCAATTATGCATGAAGCTTTGGTGGAGACTGTAAACAAGGAATGTTTTGGTTAATGGTGACTGTTGAGCAGCTTCTAAGAAACACTTTACCATGGGTTAAAATGTATTCAGATAATAAGTAACACTGAAAGTGTGGGTAGAAGGAGATGCATGATTGCACCTGCTTGGGAAAGCTGTTGATGAAGAACTGTAGTTGAGACAAAATTCCTCTTGTAGTTTTTACCACCTACTTAAAATATTTTTCCCCTTTTCTCAGAAGTACAGTGAGGGCTGTAGCTTTGCATGTCTTTGAAAACAATTTGAGTAGCCCCTGACCCAGCTACTTCTTGATCCCCTCCTCAATCCTCCTGTGGACATGGCCACAAAATGCCATGCCAGTAATTACTTAATCAATGGATGGGGGGAAGACCGAAATATCATTTGCAAGTGAAGCAAGATCCTTCATGTAACTCTGTGTTTGGGAAAGCCAAATTCCCTTGAAGGTAATGTGTGGAAGACTGTGAATCAAGTGTGCACTTGTAGTGTGCAGCTTGTTATGTAACAGTACGAAATATTTTTGATGTTTCTTTACAAATGAGTGTAGATACATAAAATGGCAAAGATGTTACAATCACATTTAAAGCTTTAAAAGATTATATGATGTTTATTCGATCATGATCCGCTATATGTTTTATTGGTCGTGAGAGCTGTGGAATACATTCAGATAAAGAATTCCTTATGTTAATATAGTTTCCTGAACTCCTAAAACAGTAAATACATTATGCATGATTAAGTGGTTTGGATCTAATGCTGAACCTGTGCATCATTCAAAATGTTTGTGGTGAATAGTCCTCATAAAAGACTTGTTAATGTTATCAGGTGCATTTTGCCTCAACTGTAAGTCAGGGTACATGCATATTCAATACAAACTGTTCCAAGTTTCTTAAATATTCTGAAGCAAGCTAGGTGAACCACAGTGCAGTTTTCTTGAAATTATATAATTCATTCCAACCAAAATGCACTTTTGAAGCACGTAGAGACTATTCTTGTTGTTTTTTTTCCCAACATTTTTGTTTTGTTTGTTTTTAAGGCCAAACTGTTTTCAGATAGTAGTTCAGCACTTCAGTGAAGAGCATTACATCTTTTACTTTGCAGGAGAAACTCCAGAACAAATACAGGTGAGAGCTTTTGTTGGTAAATATAATTTTAAAAGCAATTTTTTGTTTTGTAGTGTTTAATGATACTATACTTCTCTAATAGAAAGCAAATGTACAACAGATGGTGGCTATGTCTACATTAGCATGTATTACCACGCAAAAGTAGCAGATCTGTAAGGGATATAGTTAGTGCTGATAATCCAGCACCTACATTACCTATGCATTAGTGATTCTACTTTGGAGAAGTTCTAGTCTGGTCCTATGGACTGGACTTCCATTGGTTTCCATTAGATATTTCTGGAGAATATATTTTGGAGTAGTTCAATGCAAAAAAAAATTGTTTGCTCTCCAGTACTCTTCCAAGTAATGAACCAGAGCATGGTAAGTGGGAGTTTTGCTTCAAGAGCACATTCCTGATAAGAACAAAAGTGCTAATGCAGGTATGTCCACCAATCAAAATCTGTCGAGCCATTTTCCTGTCCATAACTCAGTCATTCTTTAGGGTCTTAGGCTCTGATCTTGCACAAAAAATAAGGGGGGTTTGTGTTTTACATTGGTATCAGTTATTAGCTCTCTAGCAGTTAATGTTTACTGATTAAGAAATGTAGGAATGGAGTTTAATTCTCTACAAATCACTCACCAATAGGAGAGCATATGGAAGATGTGACTATGTTCTTATTCATGAAGTTGTTTTGGTATTCCAGAGCTCTGAAATAGACATTTTGTGTCAAAAGTTAAACTATGCATTTGATTTTATTTAAGAATGCATTTGATTCTATTTAAGAATGTGAAGTAGGCAGAATATCCTGTCAGGACAGGCAGAATATCCTGTCCTGTTTTCTGAACATTTGGTTTAATCTGCTTTTGATTAAGATTTGCTAAACACTTAAGATGTTCACTGCATTTATACAGAATACTGAGATTTCTTTTATAAAATTATTCTGGTTCAGTAAGTCAGATGTTTTACTGATGCTTCTGTTCTCAGAAGTTACAGCTGTCTGTACTTTGTAACATTTCACAGAAGAATAGTTTTTTTGGCATACTAAGGAAAATTTGATGGTTTTCATATAATGTGGTAAATATCAAAGCAGCTCTCCAATGGATTGCACGTTGTCTGAGGTTTGTACAAACCATTAAGTGAATGTAATATAGAGTGTTAGCCTCATATGCTAGTGTCATTGTGTGTACTATGGTGCATTGTTCATACTTGCTGCTGTAAACTTTGAGGTTTAAGGGGATGGGTTTTCCTGTTAGGAGGGGGAATAAAGACGACTGTATCTAGGAAATATTTAGATTAATTTAGAGTGTTTAGTATGTTCTATGGTTCTTTATTTGCTTTTTCTTATTTGAATAAGAAAGCAAACTAATAAAAATTTGATGCATAGTTGACAGTTCCTCCTTTTGTGGAAGGTATTGAAAGCTTAAACTTTACTCCCAAAGTAGTTTACCTGAGAATAGCTGCAATATAGAATGTACCTGTATTTTAAAAATTAAATTGTACTTTGACAGTAGGTAGCAGATCTTTGAGCTACATCTTTATGAATTAGTCAAAGCCTAAATTTTGTGCTTCATGAGAACTTACAAAATTTGACGGGGTGGAATGTGAAAACATGAGAAACGTGGCTATAACATATTTTCCACCTTCCTAAGTATCTACTCTGCTTTATGTATTTGTGAGGAGTGATAATGGGGGTGAAGGTTATACTTTTCAGTGTTTTTCTATTAATGCTGTTTTGTTTTTTGTTTGAAGCATATGGAGTAAATACAACTGCATATTAAAATAGAGGAGAGAATGATCAAAGTTTGACTTGTCTATTTTCTCAGAAGCATCCAAGTCTTGCTTCATTTTATATACTGTTTTTTATTTAAGTATGACTAATCTGGAAAATTGATAAAGGTCACACTGTATATCCATTAGTAATGCTTGATATTTCTAGAAGAGAAACTTTCAGATTTGCAAATGTCTATTTAGCTTTGCTGAGAATTATATGAATTTTACTTTACTACTCAAATTTTCATACTTTGAGTTTCATATAAGTTGGTTCTTTTTAAGCTTAAGAAACAACTTCAGATACTTTTTGATATGTCAGTTCTACTGCTACTGCTACTAAGCTGAATCTGACTTTTTGTTACACTATTTTGTGCCTTTATCTCTTAGGACTGGATGAAGGCTCTGCAGATGTTTTGCAGTTTAAGAAAAAACAGTCCAGGGATGTCAAATAAACGCCTACGTCAGGTGAAGCTATATAGATACGGAGGGGGGTGGGGGGAAGAGGGGGAGAGGTTGCCTCCTTTTTGCAAAATGATGATGATATATCTCAGAACTTTCCATTCAACAATAGTAAGTCCTGCATGTACTTTCTTTTTCTTGGAGTTATGCAGTACCTTTGTTAAAGTAACTGCAATGACTTCCACTCTATTATAATATCTATATACACAAAAAACAAAATGGTTTTTAGGCAATTGGCAGATGGTTTGCTGGGTATTAATTTCTGATCACATTTGAGTAAAAGTGTCAACAATTCAGCATATGTATTGTCTTAATTCTTACAATTCAGCAGATTTGACAGACTTACATTACATGTAACCAAAATAATATAACTAATATTATTCATTTTTCAGTGACAAATACATGCTGAACTGTGATTATGGCGTAATTTCTTTTGGTTTCTTGAGAGTACTGTTGTGGCCAGAATTTCTTTCAGAGGTAAAGGACAGATACTCATAAATGACTATGTAAGTGATGATTGAAGAAAAACAGGAATCAAGAATCCCTGGTATCTTTGAATGCTATAAATGTCGGAAGTAGCTGTTTTACCAGTCTATAGGAAAAGGAATACATTTTATTATTTTTTTTTTAGGAAATGCAGAATTATTCTGTGGTCAACATTAAAGGTGATTGAATACTTCTGAAGAACTAAACTAAATTAGGTCAATTGATATATGAACTGGCAGAAGAAATTGGGAGCCAAAAAAGCGAAGCACCTACAGAGTGATCAGAATGTTCACTTCTCAGTTTTTGGAAATTTAGTTTCCAAGTGCTCTTATTTTGAGAATCTATGGTACAGACTAATATCTTCCTTATAACAGGGAGAAAACAGTCTAGTGTGTTAAACAAGGGAGGTTTATGCAATCTAGTGTTGTTTAGAATAGAATAGAATATTTTAGTTGAAAGCGACCTAAAATGGTCACCTAGTCCAACACCCTGATCAATTCAGGGCTGACCAAAAGTTAAAGCATAGTATTAAGGGCGTCATCCAAATACCTCTTGAACACTGACAGGCTTGAGACATTGACCACCTCTCTAGGAAAAACCTGTTCCCAGTGTTGGACCACCCTCTCAGTAAAGAAATGTTTCCTAATGTCAAGTCTGAACCTGCCCTGGCACAACTTTGAACCATTCCCACGTCCTGTCACTGGATACCTGGGGGAAGAGATCAGCATCTCCTTTTCCACTTTCCCTCCTCTGGAAGCTGTAGAGAGCAATGAGGTTGCTCCTCAGCCTCCTTCCTTCCAAACTAGACAAATCGAGTCCTCACCCACTCCTCACAGGACATTCATTCCAGCCCTTTCACCAGCTTTGTTGCCCTCATCTGGGCACATTCAAGGACCTTTACATCCTTCTTAAATTGTGGGGCCCAGAACTGCACACAATACTCAAGGTGAGGCCACCCCAATGCTAAATACAGAGTGATAATTGTCTCTTTTAACCAGTTGGTTATGCTTTGTTTGACACACCCCAGGATGTGGTTTGCCCTCTTGGCTTCCAGGGCACACCGCTGATTCCAATTGAGCCTAATCTGTTAGGAAAGCACAAAATACAGCATTGTGTTTGGATTTGTCCATGGTTCTTACATAAGATACAAGTCTTTGGCTTCAGTAGAATTTTCTATGCATAGAAAAGTTAGTACTTGCAAATCTTAAAGTGATGGTTTTGAAAGTAAAAAAATAAGTTAAAACTATGATGCTGGAGGTTTATTTTCAAGTTGTTGCTCTTAATTTGTCCCTAGTGCCTCTTAAAATCTTGTTTCATTATTCCTGTTCCCTGCTTTTTCTATTAGGAAATTATATTTTGTATTTAATATTTATACCTTAACATTAAACCTTCACAGGGGGAGAATTTCATTCTTTCTTAAATAAATAAATAAATTTTGTGTATTTTCTTTAGGTCAACAGTCTTATTTTGCATGTAGAAGAAGCTCATACGCTCCCAGTAAAACATTTTACTAATCCGTATTGTAACATCTACCTGAACAGTGTCCAGGTAGCAAAAACACATATCAGGGAAGGACAGAACCCTGTATGGTCAGAAGAATTTGTCTTTGAGTAAGTCTTACTCTTATTGAATTAGTGAATTTCACTTGAAAGTTGCATTGCATTTAAGATTCTTTGCACTGTACTGCTTTGTATATGCTTTTTAAAAATACTGTATGCATGGTTATATAGGAGCCACAAATGCATGGATAGAATTTTATGTATGCATCTAAGTATCTTTGTTAATATGATTGTCTTTGGCTGGTCATGAGAACTCAGGATTGAAATAACTTTAGAATAAATTTAAGTATTGGTCAAGTATAGTATTAACTGAGGCTTTTTGTCTTTTCCCCCAGTGATCTTTCATCTGATATTAATAGATTTGAGATAAGTCTTAGTAACAAAACAAAGAAAAGTAAAGATCCAGATATATGTAAGTATTTTTATGTGAAAGATGCATATATATTGCAACAATGGATACAGTTTTCATTGCTCTTGTCAAACATTGTCACAAGAAAATTAAGTATATTCTGTGACTGTCACACAGCTGTATTGGTATGTTTTAGATGTCTATTACTGACTCTACATTAATGTTTTTACAATAAGAACCTGCATGTCTTTTAGTAGTAAAATGCACAGTAATCCAATCCTACGTATCCGATGGCTTTTCTAGCTGTATTCCAGTATACCTATTGTGTTATAGTGACCATGTTTACAAAAAAAAAATAAAGAACAGCTGTCAGAATTAATCTCCTTCATAAAATGTTATATTTCATTAAGTTAATTTCTTTATTTTGCTTTAAGCCCAACTGTGTGGAATTACTTTTGTCCTTTTTGTTGCTTCCAGTGAGAAAGAGGGAAGAACAGTAGTACTTTCCTCACTTGAAAATAAATAAAAAAATTCCAACTTGACAGTCTGTAGAACAAAATTTGCCTCAGTCCTTGTAGCATCCTGTTCTTCCCCTTATTCTATCTTATCTCTGTTCCCAGGAATTTACTTTCCTCCTGTTATGTACACAGCTTCTTCATCTGTTTTGTTTCTATTTTTCTATTCCAGAAAACTGCTAGTAAGATGGTAAGACTTATCAGCTTTCAAAAAAGAACAACCCCCTTCCAAAAAAAAAACCCAGCGCACCAAAACAAACCCTCCCCCAAAAACCCACACTTGAATTCTGAGCCACACAATGTGGTTTTTTGGCTTTCAAGATATTTTCTTTCCCACCACAACTGTCTTGTAACTTCATCCCTTTGCCTCCTCTATTGCCTGCAGAGCAGACACCCTCTCACCCAAGAGTTGTTCCAAGTACTTTTGTGTTCAGACCTGTCCCAAAGCCTAGCACAGTATTTATAATCTGTTGCTGTTGGTTTTGGTTTGCATGTATTTTGTTACTGGTCTGTTTTTTGTCTCTGTCAATTTCTTTCTCTTTTTTTTTCCTCTCAGAGAAGAGATTTGTAAGGAAATTTTGACCAAAGTAGAATTACTTCGAAGACTGAATGCTATTGCCAGACCTAATTCAATTTCAAAACTGTTGCCCTTTCCTCTAGCTAGAAAATTTTCTGCATAGCAGAAGGAAAAAAAGATGTGTTTCATTTGACAGACAGAAGGACTTTCTAATTGCAGTGTTATTGCATGGTTCTATGCATTTGAGCTAGAAAATTCTTTATTTGGGCCAAAACTTTGGTTAGTACAAGACCCTTTCAAAGGATAATTCATGAATGGAATACTTCGGTAACTTCTTTTAAAATGTTTTTGTAGTTTCCTTCTCTCTGTGCAGATTAAGAAGACTGCGCTACTTGTAGATGTATCCAACTGGTGGAAGGCTGTAGATCCCTTTCTTATCTAGGTCAAGAGGATTGGCAATGTTTCTTGATCATGGTTAGATAGACTCTTAGAACATAACCTAAAAGTCCTTTCATTTTGGGATAAGGAATAGACCATATCAACTTGAATTAACAAACATCTCTGCCTACATCCCCATCCCTATTAAATATTTGAAGTATATGAGGAGAAAAACTGAGCTAAAGGAGACCTTATCCAACTTACCTGTGTACTATGTTGCCTAAACCTCCAAAAGCGAGAAAACAGGTTGGTTAGCTCTGAACATTTCTCCTTTTTAGCCACAGTTATTAAATGTGGATTTCTCTGAAGTAGGAGTAATGTGAGGGCTATATTTTTTCAGTATTTGTGGTGAGTTGACCTTGACTGGCTGCCAGCAAAGGAAAAGAAGATTTATTCTCTACTTCCCATCAGCAAGCAATGTCCAGCCACTTCCTGGGAAGTAGGGCTTCGGTATGCATAGTGCTTGCTTTGGAAGACAAATGCCTTAATAATGAATGCCCCCTTCCTCCTTTTTCTTAACTTAGTATTCTTAGTATTGATGAGCACAACACCATGTGTTATGGGATATCCCTTTGGTCAGTTTGTGTCAGCTGTCCTGGTTATGTCATAGAATTGTAGAATGGCTTGGGTTGGAAGGGACCTTAAAGGTCATCTAGTTCCAACCCCCCTGCCATAGGCAGGGACAGTGTCACGGTTTGAGACCTCCAAAAATCCAATTTCCAATTTCCAAGCCCCCCTCCCACAATTTGTTTCAGTGTGAGAGGGTTTTCAGACATAACTCAGTATGGGGAAAGGGAATTACATTACAATTTATTACTACACAATAAATACTATAATACATTATATACAACAATTCTAACTATCTCTCCTATGGTAAAACAATATATATATATATACAGATCAAATCCCTCCTTTCCCTCCAAATAAAAGTTCAGAAAGAAAAGAAGACAATCACTTTCAGGGCAGCACAATCTTTTCCAAGCAGCAGGTTCACTCCGTTGTAGCTGGAAAATCTCTCTCTCTCTTCATTACAATGCAGGAGTTTCCTCTCACCCCTCGGCCCTTCGGCTCCAGCCAAAGGTCTCTCTCCCGTGGGCTGCAAAAACAGGGACAAGCTTGCTTCACCACGGTCATACCGCGAAGTGCAAGGCATTTTGTGAAAATCCCTTCCTCAGGGGATTAAAGTTCCTCCTGAGTCAGAACGTTTAGGGCTTTCAGTTCAGTTTTTGCCCTAAGCGTCCTACCAGAACTCCTTGGCTCCGTCTCAAACTGCCAGCATGGCGAAGAGGGGGAAAGGGAGGCCACTTTCCCCTGCATTCCTTCTGGACGTCCTGGTCCAGCTCCAGGACCTCTCTGCATTTCAGGACTCCCTCCAAGTGGAAGTCCACCCCCTCCTTCCAAAAGGGGTCTCAAAGGGTTTGGGGAAGTAAAGCCAAGTCTCACCCCAAACAGTCTTTTGATTTTTTGGAGGGGTGGGGGTTTTTTGGTTTTGGGAGTTGTCTTGCTTAAATGTGAGGGACTTGATTAAAAGTAGATTTCATCAAGAGTTGCAGAAAAAGAGGAAGCTTGGAAGTTCCAGACAGTCATTTCAGGAGGGCACGTGCTAATTTTGAAATGGTCACTGGTCTGACTGCTGCAGCTTACTGGTCAACTGTCAGACCAGACTTTCAGTTATGGTTGAATAGGCTAGTGCAGATCATTGCTTAGTAATTTTAAGATACCGACACCACCAAAAAAAGTGAATTAATGATTCTGTCGTATGTGGTTGACTTGTTATTATTTGAGCAGTAAGCTGTCTGGGAAGGCATTTTTATATGTTTTGCATAAAATGTTACATCCTTAAACTTGGGAGTTTCAAAGTGTTAAAAAAATCTGACAACATTTGGGAAAGATGTAGTAAAATTAAGAATAAATACTAAAAATAGTAACAAAGTGGTTCAAGAGCAGACCTGATAGAGGTATGAGCCCAAGGCTTCAAAAGATTGTTGCCTAGGTGTGCTAGGTAGCTGGGGGAGCAGAGGGGCTTTTCCCCTATTTAGGTGTTAAAAAGAAAACTGGGTATACATTATTTATATCATGCTTTATATGTCAGCTTCAGTTTTCAGGAGTCTGTTAAACCATCTAAGAGATAATCTGTCCATATATTTGATGGCACAAATTTTGATAATTTTTATTAATATTCTTTTGCTGAAGCAAGGTGACGTACTGAAAATAACCTTTTTTTATTCAATACGAGCACTGTTTTTCTGGAGATAACCTACTTAACGTTTTTTTCCTAAAGTGTTTATGCGTTGCCAATTAAGCCGATTACAGAAAGGACACGCAACGGATGAGTGGTTTCAACTCAGTTCCCATATACCATTGAAGGGTATTGAGCCAGGATCTTTGCGTGTTCGAGCACGATATTCTATGGAGAAGATCATGCCGGAAGAAGAGTACAGTGAGTTTAAAGAGGTATTAAATTCGTTTCCTCAGTTTTTCTGTCAAAATTCACTTCCTCTGTTGTTTGAGAGATTTCAATAATGCTAACAGACATTGCTAAGTAGTATTTGTAGTGACTGTTATGTTAGCACAAGTTTCTGAACATTGTTCTGGTTTTCTTTCAGCTCATTCTCCAGAAAGAGATGCATGTAGTCTATGCCTTATCACATGTTTGTGGACAGGATAGAACACTGTTGGCTGGCATTTTATTGAAAATTTTTCTTCATGAAAAGCTTGAGTCACTACTGTTACGAACACTAAATGACAGGGAAATAAGCATGGAAGGTACTGTACTAATTACACTAACATTAACTGAAACTCTGGGGAAGAAGGGCTCCCATGTCTTCATTTCCGTCTCCGCCCTTAATTACATCATATTTCAAACTGTGAACACAGCTTATTTTTTCCTCTGCTTTTTGTTGTCTCATTTTTCAAACTTTACACTTTATTTTTTTCAGATGAAGCTACTACTTTGTTTCGTGCCACCACTTTAGCAAGTACACTTATGGAGCAATATATGAAAGCCACAGCAACACGTTTTGTTCACCATGCACTAAAAGACAGTATATTAAAGATAATGGAGAGCAAGCAGTCCTGTGAGGTGATAACTTGAACTATGTTTTTTTTAAATTTTGATTTGTTGAAATTATGATCTACTGGTTGTTTGCTTTAGAATCATTTATTAATCCTTCAGAAATAATTTCAATACCGGAACTAAACTGACTATGAGGTTTTTTTAAATGTTAGCTTAAACAATGTTCATAGCATCACTTTGAGTTTTTAAACTCAAATCTCTTTAAATTATGTATTTATTCTTTAGCAGTTGTAGGTTCTGTTGTAGCAGTTACTGAATAACTTTTTTTGAGCTCCAGATATACTAGAAGTCAATGTCTGAACTTAGTTTCATTTTAAAACTCCCTTACATTAACTGCTTGTGTTAGATCCTATCTTTATTTCTAAAACAACCCTCCTAACTTCCATTTCACTTGAACTTAAATATGGAAAGGAGAGGGCTGTGTCCTCAGAATACTGGTTTAAAAGATGAAAATATACATAGTTAGAACAAGATGGGTACTTATGGATAGTGTTAAATGTCTGTGCTGTTAAAAGCACAGTGCACTAGAACTTAAAAATATTGCTTTTTCACATTAGTTTCCTGGCTAGCCCTTGAAACAGATTTGTAAGTTCCTGCAAGTCTGAGATTTGTACAGGAGTAGAATATTTATTTTTAAATAGTATCCTGTGTGTAATATTATCAAATTATATATGTAGTTCTATTCAAGAGACAAAACTCAGTCGTTTTCCCTTTTGGTTTTAGTTAAATCCTTCAAAGTTAGAAAAAAACGAAGATGTAAACACTAATTTGGCACATCTACTCAGTATACTTTCAGAATTGGTGGAGAAAATATTCATGGCTGCAGAGATACTGCCTCCGTAAGTTTGCACTCTTCTGTTCAAATTTGTACTTGAAAATTCCTGTTTGTGGTTTACATGGTATTCTTACTGGTTTATCTTATACTAATCAGTATTAAGACTAAATTCTTTAGGGCTGTTATATGTACAGAGAAAAAACCCAAAACATTTGAATGAATTGTGCTTTTTGCAAATGTGGTGGGTTGACCTTGGTTGGATGTCAGGTGCCCACCAAGCCACTCTATCATTCCCCTTCCTTAGTTGCACAGGGGAGAGAAAACATAATGAAAGGCTCATGGGTTGAGATAAGGACAGGGAGAGATCTTTCACCGATTACTGTCATGGGCAAAACAGACTCCAAGGGGTCAGGGAAAGAAGGAAAAAAATAAAATATCAATATATTGTCTCAACAAAGAGGTAGAGGACAGTACTAGTTAGCAGACAATTGTATATATTTAAGTTAGTTACCAATTCTTTCCAGTCATCCTACTCTGAAAAAGAGATGGAATTATTAACAGCATTAAAAATACAAATGGGTGGCAGTAGAATGACACCCTGCCTTGATTACTTCTATCTATTGATGCACAGGTTATTCTTTTCCTTTTTTAAAAAAAGTTAACTTGTTTAGACTGAAACCAATGAATAAAAAGTGTGTAGTGCTAACAGTTTTCTTTCACTTTTTTATCATTAGCTTTTAATGTAAACAATTCTGAATTTTGCATTATGTACTGGTTTTGTCTGGGATGTAGTTAATTTTCTTCATAGTAGCTGGAATGGTGCTGTGTTTTGGATTGTGACTAAAACAGCACTGTCAACATGCTGGTATTTTGGCTACTGTTGAACAGTATTTGCACAGTGTAGAGGTTTCCTTTTTTTTGTCCTCCTTTTTGTCACTCAGCTGCTGCCTGCTGTTCCTTCCCCCTCTGAAAAAAAGGTGAGTAGGGAGGGCATGCAAGCAGGACAGCTGAACACCAACTCACCAAAGGGATATTTCCCAAGTAACTTTTATGCATGATGAGACCCTGCTTTCCTGGAAGTGTGTGGACATCTGCCTGCTGATGGGAAGTCATGAATGCATTCCTTATTTTGTTTTGCTTGTGTGCACAGCTTCACCTATTCAACTGTCTTTATGATGGCCTATGAGTTTTTCTTGCTTTTGCCCTTCTGATTCTTTCCCCTGTCCTGCTGAAGAGGAGTGAACAAGCAATTTGAGGGAGGGAGGGGGCTTAGTTGCTGCCTGGGGTCAACCCATGGCAATCCTTTCTGGAGCCTGATAGGCTTGAGAGGTTCTAGATAAAAATAGATTTGATCTGAGTGTGCTAGACTACATTTATAGTTGTTATAACTGTTTAGTTATTGCTTGGCAATTTGTTACTTGCTCTTGCTGGTCACAATGTTGACTTGTTTTTCTTGATACTGGTTTATTTGTTACATTGTCTGCTCCATGACATGCTCCATCTCTTGCTCTGCCTCAAACTCTAGTGCTTGTTAATGGCTGCTGTCAGCTTTTGAAGTTTGGTGTGTTGTTTATCACTTTGTTGTATTTATGTCTGGGAGAGCTATGGTAAAAGCACTGTCCTTGAGCCTGATCTGGTGTTTGTGCCATGCATTGCTGTTGTCCCAGTACCCTGGGAACCAACTCTGAGGCAATTAACAATTACACCTTTTTCCTCTTCTCTGAGAGCCATTTTGTGGGGGAAACGAAGAATGGCACCACCTTCTCCTCAGTGGTAGATGTATTCTGCCTTGTTACAATGACTCTTTGGTTTCTGGGATATCCTTGCGTAACCAGAATGCTTCTATTGGTATGTGTCGTGAATATAATTCTGGCTTTTCAAAAGGGTAGTCATTTGAAATGCCACACAGGGATGTGTTCTGAGGCATATGGGTCATGGGTGGCAAGGTGTATAGGAGAACTTGGCCAGGTACCTAGAGTGTTCCCCTCCCCCAATGGTGTGGGACTTGAAACCTGAACAGGTGTGGAATGATATTGAAGTGACAGAGCACTTGATGAAATGATGCCTTGTCTATATCAGAGAGACAACTTCTAGCACTGTGCTTGGGCCTGCTCTACCCCTACTGAACCTCTGTTCAGCACTTGAAGGGCTCAGGAGGGTCTCTGGATCTTAGGACATACAAACAGACACTGTAGCTAAGCCAGAGACTCAACCCTCAACTTTAACAGTTGTTCGTATAGTCAAGAAGAAAAAATGGAAGCAGAGGTCCACTTGTTTTAGTAAGGGAGGAAGAAACTCCTCCTGAGGGGAGAGCAGGAGGAAGAATCAGAAGAGGCAGCCTGTTCTGTAGCAGAGTAGTCACAAGAACAGGAGAGGCAAGAGACTGAAATCATAAACAAGTCAGAAATCACCTGGTTTCTATCCTTGAGTGAACTGAGAGATATGTGGAAAGATTATGGTCACCAGCCAGATGAGCAAATTATCACCTAGTTTCTCCAATGCTGGGATATTGGGGCCAACAGTCAGGAACTATAGAAGGTAGAGAAGATCAGCAGCTGGGATCCCTAGCAAGGGACCATGGAATCAACAAAGAGACAGAAAGACGGGCAGCAATCCACAGCCTCTGGAAGTGGCTCCTGTCAAGTGTGAAGACAAGGTATTCCTTCAAGGAAAGTCTTGTAAACTACTGTGGCAAATGGACCATGATTGAGGAAGGTATTCAGTGTCTGAGGGATTTAGTGGTGGTGGTGACCTACAGCAACCTGGACAATAACCAGGCCTCCAAAGATCCAGATGAAGTCCTGTATTTGTGGTCCATGTGGTGGAAGCTTATATGGAATGCACCAACGTTGTACACCAGCACCCTGGTGATAATGGACAGACATGTATACACTAACTCTGGAAAAACTGGTCTGCCAGCTCTGGTGCTCTTAAGAGAATCACTCTTCCTCCCTGACCCTACAGGGCAATGGAGAAACTGTCCCAACAGTTCCAGCAACTTGAAGAGAATATCCCTTTCTCCTTACCCCTACAGTCTGGTGTCTCAGCTATCAAGAGTGCTGTATGAAATCAACCTTTCTCTGCTCAAGGGAAAGGGAACTGTGGGTGCACACTATATGCCACTCTGTGGTTCTAGCTCTGCAACCACAGGGAAGACATGAGGAACTGGAGCATTGCACCTTCCTTAAACATAGACCACGTATGTGAATTGCAAGGGAAAACAGCAGCCAAAAAGCTCCATCCAGAGAAGATTACTGCTCTGGTTGCTGTTGAGCAATTCTCCAGACACAGTTGATCCTCCTTCTGATCCTAATGAAGGGACTAATGGTTTGCAATTGCAGGAGTTGGGTAATGACCACAATGAATGCTCCAAGCAAAAAGAGAGAGGTCAGGCAGAGGAAAGGGTCAACTGGTTTTATTGGACTGAGTGGATACAGTGGCCTGGCACATCAGACCCATTAGGAGTATAAGGTTTTGGTAAACATGGGTGCACAATGTACCCTAATGCCATTAAGGTCCAAGGGGATGGAACCCATCTGGATTTCTAGAGTGACAAGGGGATCCCGACAATTTGTGTTTGAGGCTGAGGTGAGCCTCACAGGGAATAAGTGACAGAAGTATCCTGTTGTGACTGACCTGGAGACTCGATGTATCCTTGTGACTGTTTCAGGAGAGGGTATTTCAAGGATCTGAAAGGGTACTGGTGGGCCTTTGGTGTAGCTACCATGGATGCAAAGAAGATTAAACAGCTGTCTACCTTGCCCAGCCAATTGTAGGACCTTCTGCTGTGGATTTGCTGTGTGTTGAAGAGCAGCAGGTGCAGACTGCTACCATGATATTGAACTAGTGGCAGTATTGCACCAACCAAGACTCCCTGGTTCCCCTTCATAAGCTGATTCATCAACTGGAAAGCCAAGGAGTAATCAGCAAGACTCAATCACCCTTGAATAGATCCATATGGCCCGTAAAAGTCTGGTGGAGGGTAGAGACTAACAGTGGACTATCATGGCCTGAATGAAGTCATTCCACGGTTGAGTGCTGGACATGGAGGAACTCCAGTATGAGCTGGAGTTGAAGTGGCTGGTCTGTGGATAAGTCTATGCTAGAACAGGTATGCCTCCTAAGGGACTGCAGACCATAGAGAATCCATGCTAGAGCAGGGGCAAGGCATGGAGTTCATTGCAATGTAAAACTCTATAGCCTGGTCCAAAAGGACCAGGGGTGGAGATTTTAATGGATATGTGATTAAACTGTTGTAACCCATGATTTGAGTTGTATGCTAGAAGTAGTAATATAACAGGGACCACCCGAACTAGTGGTGGATGAGCTTTGCAAAAAGCAGTGCAAGTGCAGCAAGGACACAATATGAGCTGCCTTCGGTGCCAAATAACTCCACACAGCGCACCACCTCTCCTGTTCTGAGTGATCACCATAACAGATGGAGCCCAAATGAACTGAATGGACATTTTATGGACACTTTGCGGGGGGGGACACACACACGGACTAAGACTAAGGGAATTATATCTGTATGTATACTAAAGGATGGGAAGGAGGGGTGGTGGTTAATGAGGATGTACTGGATAGTGTAGGACCCAAGCATATGATGCAAATGGTATGGAAAAAGGGATGGAGATTTGTACTGGTTTTGGTTGGTTTCTTCATAGGAGCTTGTACGGTGCTCTATTTTAGATTTGTGACTAAAACACTGTTGTTAACATACCCATGTTTTGGCTGAAGAGTGCTTGCAGAGTGTTAAGCGTTGTTTTTTCTCTCCCCATTCTGCCCTACCCCCCAGCAAGTAAGCTGGAGATGGGCAAGAAGCTGAGAGGGGAAATAGCTGGGATGGCTGACCCCAACAAAGGGATATTCCATATGGTATGACGTTGTGCTTGGCAATAAAACTGCAGAGAAAGAAGGATGAAGGAGAGACATTTTAGAGTTATGGCATTCATCTTCCCAAGTAACCATTATGTGTGATGGAGCCCTGCTTTCCTGGATATGGCTAAACACCTGACTGCCAATGGGAGGAGTGAATGAATCACAGAATCACAGAATCGACCAGGTTGGAAAAGACCTCCGAGATCATCAAGTCCAACCCTTGATCCAACACCACCGTGGTTACCAGACCATGGCACTAAGTGCCACATCCAGTCTCATCTTAAAAACCTCCAGGGACGGAGAATCCACCATCTCCCTGGGCAGCCCATTCCAATGTCTGATTACTCTCTCCATAAAAAATTTTTCCTAATATTCAACCTAAACCTCCCCTGGCACAGCATAAGACCGTGCCCTCTTGTCCTGCTGCTACTTGCCTGGGAGAAGAGACCGACCCCCACCTGGCTACAACCTCCTTTCAGGTAGTTGTAGAGAGTGATGAGGTCTCCCCTGAGCCTCCTCTTCTCCAGGCTAAACAACCCCAGCTCCCTCAGCCTCTCCTCATAGGACTTGTGCTCGAGTCCCTTCACCAGCCTTGTTGCTCTTCTCTGCACCTGCTTCAGCACCTCAATATCCTTCCTGAACTGAGGGGCCCAGAACTGGACACAGTACTCCAGGTGTGGCCTCACCAGTGCTGAGTACAGGGGAAGAATCACTTCCCTGGACCTGTTGGCCACACTGTTCCTGATCCAGGCCAGGATGCCATTGTCCTTCTTGGCCACCTGGGCACACTGCTGGCTCATGTTCAGCTTCCTGTCAATCCAAACTCCCAGGTCCTTGGCTGCTCTCCAGCCACTCTGTCCCCAGCCTGTAGCACTGCAGTGGGTTGTTGTGGCCAAAGTGCAGGACCCGGGACTTGGCCTTGTTGAACCTCATCCCGTTGGAATCAGACCATGTCTCCAGCTTGTCCAGGTCCCTCTGAAGAGCCCTCCTGCTTTCCAGCAGATCAACATGTTGCCCCAACTTGGTGTCATCTGCAAATTTGCTGATGGTACACTCAATCCCCTCATCCAGATCATCAATAAAGATATTAAACAGAACTGGGCTCAACACTGATCCCTGGGGGACACCACTAGTGACTGGCCACCAACTGGATGCAGCACCGTTCACCACCACTCTCTGGGCCTGACCATTCAGCTAGTTTTTAACCCAGCACAGAGTGCACCTGTCTGAGCCGTGGGCTGCCAACTTTTTCAGGAGTATGCTATGGGAGATGGTGTCAAAGGCTTTGCTGATATCCAGGGAGACCACATCCACAGCCTTCCCCTCATCCACCAGATGGGTCACCTGGTCATCAAAGGAGATCAGGTTGGTCAGACAGGACCTGCCCTTCCTAAACCCGTGCTGGCTGGGTCTGATCCCTTGTCCATCCCACAGGTGCTGTGTGATCGCACTTAGGATGATCTGCTCCATAACCTTACCGGGCACTGAGGTCAGGCTGACAGGCCTGTAGTTTCCCGGGTCCTCCTTCCAGCCCTTTGTGTGGATTGGCGTGACATTCACCAACTTCCAATCATCTGGGACCTCCCCAGTGAGCCAGGACTGTTGGTAAATGATGGCAAGCAGCTTGGTAAGCTCTTCTGCCAGCTCCCTCATCACCCTTGGGTGGATCCCATCTGGTCCCATAGACTTGTGAGGATCCAAGTGGCTCAGCAGGTCACTGTTTCCTCCTGGATTACAGAGGGGCTATTCGGCTTCCTGTCTCTGTCTACCAGTTCCGGAAGCCAGCTGTCCTCAGGACAACCTGTCTTACTGTTGAAAACTGAGGCAAAGAAGGTGTTAAGTACCTCAGCCTTTTCCTCATCTTTGGTGACTATGTTCCTCCCCATGTCCAACAAAGAATGGAGGTTTTCCTTGCCCCTCCTTTTTTCTATTGATGTATTTGTAGAAGCACTTCTTGTTTTCCCTAACAGAATTGTCTAGATTAAGTTCAAAGTGTTCCTTTGTCTCTCTAATTTTCTTTCTACATGACTTAACTATATTCCTAAACTCTTCCTGAGTAGCCAGCCCTTTTTTCCATAGTCGGTAAGATCTCTTTTTTCCCCTAATTTCCTTTAACACTTCCCTGTTCAGCCAGGCTGGCCATCTTCCCTGCCAGCTTGCCTTTTGGCACATAGGGACAGCCTGCTTCTGTGCGTTCAAGACTTGCTTTTTGAAGTATGTCCATCCCTCCTGGACCCCTTTGTTTTCAAGGTCTGTTTCCCAAGGTACCCTCTGAACCAGTCTTCTGAGTAGGCCGAAATCTGCCCTGCGGAAGTCCAGAGTAGAAGTTTTATTGATGGCCCTCTTTGCGTCCCTGAGTATTGAAAACTATTATTTCGTGGTCCCTGTGCCCCAGACGGCCTCCGACCACCACATCTCCCACCAGCCCCTCTCTGTTTGTAAAAAGCAGGTCTAGTGGGGCCCCAGCCCTGATAGGCTGTTTACCAGCTGGAGCAGGAAATTATCCTCTATACGCTCTAGGAATCTCCTAGACTGCCTCTTCTATGCTATGTTGAATTTCCAGCAGATATCCGGCAGGTTAAAGTTGCCCACAAGAACAAGGGCTGGCAATTTTGAGACATCTGCCAGTTACTTGTAAAATAATTAATCACCCTCATCATCCTGGTTGGGTTGTCTGTAACAGACTCCCACCAGGATGTCAGCCTTGTTGGCCTTCCCCCTGATTCTTACCCATAGGCACTCAACCTTATCATCACTAACCTCAAGTTCTATAGAGTCAAGACTCCTTAACATACAGAGCCATCTCTCCTACCTTGCCTGTCTCTTCTGAAGAGCACATAGCCATCCATTACAGCACTCCAGTCATGTGAGTCATCCCACCGCGTTTCTGTGATGGCAACTACGTCATAGCTTTCCTGCTGCATGATGGCTTCCAGCTCCTCTTGTTTGTTACCCATACTGTGTGTATTGGTGTACATGCACTTCAGCTGGGCTGCTATCACCCCTAACTCTGGCTTACCACCCTTAGGCTCATCTCTGGAGAGCCTGGTTTCAACCCCTTCCCCCTTCAAACCTAGTTTAAAGCCCTCCTGATCAACCCCAACAACTTACGGGCTAGAGTCCTTTTTCCCTTGCTAGATAGATGAAGTCCATCTGACTCTATCAGGCTGGGTACCATAGAATTTGCCCCACGGTCGAAAAAAAATTCTGCCATAGGCACCAATCCTTTAGCCACCCATTGATAAGATGGGTTTTCCTACTCCTCTCCTCATTCATCCCTGCTACTGCAGGAACTGAGGCGAACACCATCTGTGCTCCTGTCCCATTAACTAATCAACCCAGTGCCTTGAAGTTCTTTTTAATTAGCCTGGTACCTCTTTCATTAATGTCATCACTGCCAGCCTGGACCACCAGCAGTGGATAATAATCAAAAGGCCAGATTAGCTCAGGGAGTCTCCTACTAATGTCCCTCACCCGGGTCCTGGGAAGGCAGCAGACTTCCCTATGGGATGGGTCCGGTCGGCATATAGGGCCTCCAGTTCCCCTCAGAAGGGAGTTGCCTACTACAACTACCCTTCTTTTTTTCTTTATAACTGTGGTTGTAATCTGTCTAGTAGATGGAGTGCAACCAGGAGACCCTCCAGACAGATCTTCCTCTTGACTGTCCTCTGCCTGACTCTCTGGGTCCAGGGCCTTATATCTGTTCTTTAAGGACACCGTGGGAGGTGATGGGGGTTGGAAGGAGATTCTTTTACCTCTTTGATCATGGATCTGTTTCCATTCCCCCCATCTACTTGGTTTGCTCCATCTTCCTGATGGCAGGAGGGGCAGGGCTTCACCATCTCCTGCTGGGCTTTTGGGGTTGAAAGGGTATTACTCCACCAGTCAATTTCCCTTTCACTCTCCCTAATACTTCTTAGCTTCTCCAATTCTCCCTTAAGCTCTGCCACTAAGCACAGCAAATCATTCACCTGCTCGCATCCTATGCAGGTCACTCGCACTGTCCTCTGGTACTAACGCCAGGCTCAGACACTCTGTGCAGCCAGTGACCTGAACAGTTGCGTCCTTCCGGGGGGGGGTTCTGGGTTAGCACACTCCCCCTGAGAGCAGCAACAGCTTTCACTTGTTTGGAAACCATTGCTGGGTTGAGTTTAGTTGCAGAAAAACAAATACGGACAGCCACAAACCTACCTTACAACTCACCAGAGAGAGCTGGGAGGGTGGCTGTGCCCTTCCTGCTCACCCTGCCTGTGGGAACTGCCAAGCAAACTGCCGTGCCATGCTCTCACTGATGTGCCACGCCCCTGTTTGCTCACTCCTGTTCACTGCACTCAGGTTGCTTGTGCTCCCTGGAGCAGTTTAAATCTCCCGGAACTGACCTCGGCTCCACCCCCTGGTCAGCTGATTAGGCCTCGCAGGGCAGCTGGGCTTTGCTTGCATGCACAACTTTTTCTTTACCTATTAAACCGTCTTTATGTTGTCCCATGAGTTTTTCTTGGGTTTGCCCTTATGTAAGTTTGAAGATGAAACCAAGTTAGGTGGGAGTGATGATCTGCTGGAGGGTAGGAAGGCTCTACAGAGGGATCTGGACAGGCAGGATCGATGGGCCGAGGCCAATTGTATGAGGTTCAACAAGGTGAAGTGCCAAGTCCTGCACTTGGGTCACAACAACCCCATGCGGTACTACAGGTTTAGGGAAGAGTGACCGGAAGGCCGCCCAGTGGAAAAGGACCTGAGGGTTCTGGTTGACAGCCGACTGAATATGAGCCAGCAGTGTGCCCAAGTGGCCAAGAAGGCCAATGGCATCCTGGTTTGTATCAGAAATAGTGTGGCCAGCAGGACTAGGGAAGTGATTGTTCCCCTGTACTTGGCACTGGTGAGGCTGCACCTCAAATACTGTATTCAGTTTTGGGCCCATCACTACAAGAAAGATATTGAGGTGCTGGAGTGTGTCCAAAGAAGTGCAACAGAGCTGGGGAAGAGGCTGGAGAATAAGTCCTGTGAGGACCAGCTGAGGGAGCTGGAGTTGTTTAGGCTGGAGAAAAGAAGGCTCAGGGGAGACCTTATTGCTCTCTACAAGTGTCTGAAAGGAGGTTGTGGCAAGGTGGGTGTTGGTCTCTCCTTGAGTAGCCAGTGATGAGAGGAAATGGCCTCAAGTTGTGCCAGAGGAGGTTTAGATTGGATATTAGAGAAAATTTCTTCACTGAAAGAGTAGTTTATTATTGGAACAGGCTACCCAGGGCAGTGGTTGTCACCATCCCTAGAGGTATTTAAAGATGTGTAGATGTGGCACTTAAAGATGTGGTTTAATGGTGGAGTTGGCAGTGTTAGGTTACTGTTTCGACTTGATCTTAGAACTTTTTTCCAACCTAAATGATTCTATGATTTTGTGATTCTCTTTCCTATCCTGCTGAGGGGAAGTGAGCAAGTGACTGGGTGAGGGCTTAGCTGCTGACCGTGGTCAACCCACCACAGAATGGCAGAACAGCACAGAAGGTTCTTTTGTGTCAGTGATAGCAAGGTTAGTATTAAAAGCTTTGTTCTGTTAAGTATATGGTGCATCTCAACATTTTCTGAAATACACCAGAGTGCTCCTATTTTTTTTGATAGAGGAGGACTATTGATTAACTGTTTTTAAGAACCTGACCTCTAGTCATGGATACACAAATTATTATTCATTCAGTTAAAAAGTGGGGGGGAAAAAAAGAAGGAAAAAAGCCACCAAACCATCAGGGATTTTAATTTTTTTTCAAAAGAGGAAATGTTACATAAGAAATAGGAAAAAAGTATTATAAAATATTTAATGCACACATGAATAATCAGAATTTTACCTGCACAAATAGACTAGTGCATTAGTTGAGGACTTCCTTTGCCATTTGTAAATGGACTGTTATAGCAGATTTTGACTTAATTTACATCAATTGAAGGAGGTTGGACTAGATGCTTTCTGATCGGCTAATTTTATTCATTAAAATTTTTAGATGAAATTATTAATTAGTTATTATTTTTACAGGACACTGAGATATATTTATGGATGCTTGCAGAAGTCTGTTCAAAACAAGTGGCCAGCTAATACCACAATGAGAACAAGAGTTGTTAGGTAAGTTACTTGTCAGTTTATTCTATGCTGAAAATAATATTTTAAGGTCTTATTACTGTCATACTTCAGTGTACTTATCAATATTTTCTTTTAGGGACAAAACTTGATAGTATTTATATAGATTACAAGAATATTTAAAATTATTGTGGTACTGGGGCATGATATTCCAGTTAAGGATTGAGAGTCCGCTAGATTCTTAGTCATGCTGTTGGAGCCTTGCAAGTGGTCTAGTATAGAGGTCAGTATAGCTATATTTAATAGCTTTAACTTTGAATTTATTTCTATTTTTTTAATTTAAAATCTTGGGAAAGAGAAAAAGTTGTCTCAAAGTGATAGTTAACTTCTGATATCCTCTAATGATTATGTTCCTGTCATGCCATCTGGGGGAACCATGCCTTATCCAGGGACTCCTATGTAGTGTGTGTTAATTATTGGAAAAATCTTATACATGCTAAGATGAATGTCCTTTAAAATGCAGACATAACATGTTAAGGAAACTAATACCTTCTCAGAAAGGTGATTGGACTGTCATTAGATTTCACTGAGGTACTGTCTGTATTGGAATATATAGTTTTATGCATCAGTGAAGGTTCTCAGTGCTGATCACTTGGAATCAGCGTTCATTTCTGAAAATATGTACCTTTATGCTGTCCCAGTTTTGTTTTATTTCTCTGCTCTAGCCCAATCATTTTGAAACATTCCAGAACCTCTGTAAAAATGTTGCAGGCTACTGAACCTGTCTCCTTTGAACTGGCACTGAGTACGAAAACTCCAGTCTGCATTCATAAAACAATTGAATAAATAGTTCTTCCTTTAACACTATCAGTTGCCAGTGCAGGTCAAAAAGTCTTTGACAAGAATGAGGTCTTGACACTGTTGTTCTAAATGATACTAGGGGTTTAAGGGTATCAAAGCCACATATCTTCTACATTTGCATTCCCCTTTTTTTACAAGCCTAGCTTTCTAGTCGACCAATATCTGGCACTGATATGATTTGCTAAGGTTAATCTCCCATTGAACAGTGTCTTCCAGATGATTTGTCATTGGCTCTTGTTTATCACTTTGGCTGCAGACAGAAATGAAGACATGGGAGACCTTCTTCCCCAGAGTTTCAGTTAATGTTAGTGTAATTAGTACAGTACCTTCCATACTTATTTCCCTGTCATTTAGTGTTCATAACAATAGTGACTCAAGATTTTAATGAAGAAAAATCTTCAAAATGCCAACCAATAGTGTTCTGCAGGGGTTTTGTCTTCAAATTGAGGCTGCTCTTATCAGAGGTGTTGAGGCTAGTCTATTGCAAGTGTGTAGAACTTAGAAGCAAATACCATGTCTCTTCCTGTTTCTTCCCATCTCCAGAGAGCACCATATGGCTTTCCTTAAGTGATACAGTTGACATTCAGAATTTTTCTGGGGTCTCTGCTGGATGCTATAAATATTGGGTCCCTCCCTTTCTCTCTTCATAAGTGGATACTTGTGACTTGTCTCTAGAGTACAGTTTTTTGGGTTTTTTTGCGGCCTCCGGTGAAGAATATTATCTTCTATTGCACTGGTTTTGCTCCAAGAATAATTACATATTCAAAGACGGATAGTTTTAAGTGCCTGGGTAGCTTCCATTCTATATAATTCAAAAAGTGCTGCCATTTCTGTTTCTTTGTAAAAGATCATACATAAGTATTGACTCATTCTTAATTTAGACAACTTGACCAGTGTAAGAAGTACCAAACGTTCTGTGTCTGCAAGGTCTATTTACTTCCTCATAGCTTTAAATTCATCTCATAGAAAATATTTTTGTTTCACACTGGGTCAGGAGTGTTTTGTCAACCCATAATCCATGGTTCTTGGAGAGATAGGAAACTTCTATAACAGTATATGTTGTAATTCAAGTGTGTTGGACACGTGAAAGGTGTGTTAACCTCACTGCTATATGTGTCACTTCCAATTAATAATGGACAATGTCATCATCGTGTACTTAACAAGCAAGGTAGTGCAAGGTCCACTTCTATTCTTTTGCAAGAGGTCAGACTTTGGTATTGCTGTAGTGAAAAAACAGTCTGCTGGTAGTGTCCATGCACTCTGAACAAAACGAGAGGCGAATTATATTGCTTTAGTTGGTCCATATGTCACTTCATTTTATAGCAGTCTTACAGAATTATGGTTAACCTGAAATGGATATTTTTTTTACTTCAGTTGTCAACAGAAAGTTAGATTTTTCTCATGCTAAACTGAAGGCCAATTTAGGTTTGTTTAATAAGTTCCTATTTCTGCAGTCAAACTGAGCACTTTTCCCTTGCTTTCTAGATTGTCTGTGTGGCAGCAATTACTTCTGTGAAGAAAGTAGCTGATCAAGTATTATTCTTCTAGGATATTAGAGTACTGTTATCAGGATATGGATTGGTTCAAGCTGAACTAAGGCCATGTTGCTGCCAAAAGAGAGGTTCCATTGTGACTGTGCGCTCTTGCTCTCCTTATGTTGGCTTGGGGAAGTGAGTGGCTGCAGGATGAATTACTTGTGATAGTAGACAGTGGAACACCTGTAGAAGGCAGGAGATGAAGTGCTCTTCCTTTTTGAAACCAGTGTGGTCTTAGACCCCAGACTTCAGTATGGCTTTACAGTTAAACTTTTCCCAGGGGGTTTCAGAAGTTCACCTTCAATATGCCTGGTTTTATTTTGGTTTTACCATAGTTGAAATCATAACAGGACATTCTTAATTAACAAACATATGGAGCACAGGCTGGTTGTTTGTCATCTATCTCACAAAGATTTCCACATTGACTTAAATGCCTAAAGACTACATAATTTTACATTAATTCTATGACAGCTTCATTATTGAACAAAATACAATTTTTTTTTCCATTTCAGTGGCTTTGTTTTTCTTCGACTGATTTGTCCTGCTATCCTGAACCCAAGGATGTTTAATATCATCTCAGGTGACTATGCTTCAGACTAAATTCATACTTTATGTAGTGATAGGCATGAACTTGCTTTAGTGCCTAATTTAGCAAAATATGAAGTCATTTTAACGCTGTGCAAATTCAACCATATCAATTGATTGACTTTCTCCCTAAGGCAGCCAGCATACAGTTCTCACTTTCAAAGATTAGACACTGTTTATTCCCAATGTCTTGTTTTAAAATAAAAAAAAAAAAAAGAGAAAGTGAATGTTAAAGAAAGTTGTGGTTAACCCTGGTGGGCAGATAAAGCACCACACGGTCACTTGCTTACTTCCCTCTTCACCCTCAGTGAGATGGGGAAAGAGGAAATGAAGAATAAAAACAAGAAAACTTGGGGGTCAAGATAAAGCAAACAAACAAAAATTAAATAAATGTTTAATAAGTAAAGGATAAATGGAATACAACAAGTGATGCAAAGGCAATCATACCACCTCCCATGTGTAGACTGATGCCCAGCCAGTTCCTGAGCAAAAGATGGCTGACACCCATTAACTCCCCCCTCTTTTCCCTTTTATTGCAAAACATGGCATTATATGTTATGGAATATCTCTTTGGTTAGTTCGGGTCATCTGTCCAGTTGTGTCTAATCCCAGCCTATTGTGCACCCCCAATCTATTAATTGGGGGGGCAGAGTGAGAAACAGAGGCAACCTTGATGCTGTATAAATATCATTCAGCAAAAGCTATATTAGTCTACTATCAGTACTGTTTTAGTCAAAAATCTAAAACAGCACTATATGAGCTGCTCTGAAGAAAATTAACTCTGTCCTAACCAGGCCCGGTACAAAAGCATTATCCTGGTTTTTGATGCTCTCTTTGTAGAGTGCATCTCTATCAGTAAATAAAGCAGTGACGAAGACTATTCCTGTTTGCTAGACCAGGATTGCAAAATTGCTATACTGATCTGTAGCACAGTTCTGGCTGATATCAGATAGCAATTATTCTAAACTGTTCTTAGATGTGCTTTGGATGTTGGCATGCATCAGGGATCACATCTGAAACAGTTGACATGGGGCTTTGTTGTGAAGCGTTAATGGTGAGGGCATAGATTATTCCGTTGCAGTTGGCTTAAGTACCTAGAATTGTTTCTGAGCATTTTAACTTAGAAATGTAGTTGAGGTCTTACAGATGCAACAGCTAGTACGTGTTACTGTTGTACTAGACATAAGACTGTGTTGATGGAATTTCAGGTTTTAAGTTTTGCGGTATTCCTTTGTGGTGGGTGGACCTTGGCTGGATGCCAAGTTGCCTACCAAAGCTACTCTATCACTCCCTCTCATTAACTGGGCAGGGGAGAGGAAATATAACAAAAGGCTCATGGGTTGAGATAAAGACTGGGAGATCACTCAGCAATTATTGTCACGGGCAGAACAGACTCAGTCTGGGGAAATTAATATATTACCAATCAAATCAGAGGAGGATAATGAGAAATAAAACCAAATCTAAAACACCTTCCCTCTACTCCTTCCTTCTTCCTAGGCTCAACTTCACTCCTGTGCTGGTTTTGGTTGGGGTAGAGTTAATTTTCTTCCCAGTGGCTGGTATGGGGCTATGTTTTGTATTCGTGCTGGCAACAGTGCTGATAATGTAAAGATGTTTTTGTTGTTGCTGAACAGTGCTTGCACAGAGCTAAGGTCTTTTCTGCTTTTTGTACTGCCACGCTGGCGAGGAGAGTGGGGACGGCATGGGAGGTTGGGGGGAGATAGCCGGGAGGGACAGCTGACCCCAACTGACCAAAGGGATATTCCATACCATATGGCATCAACCTCAGTGTATAAAGCTGGGGAAGGAGGAAGGGGAAGGATGTTCAGAGTTATGGCATTTGTCTTCCCAAGTAACCATTACACGTTATTGGGCCCTGCTCTCCTGGAGATGGCTGAACACCTGCCTGTCCATGGGAAGCAGTGAATTAATTCCTTGTTTTGCTTTGCTTGCGTGTGCAACTTTTGCTTTCCCTGTTAAACTGTCTTTATCTCAACTCACAAGTTTTCTAACTTTTTACTATTGTGATTCTCTCCCAGATCCCACTGGTGGGGGAGTGAGCGAGCAGCTGTGTGGGGCTTGGTTGCTGGCTGGGGTTAAACCACAACAACTCCCTCTTTTCTTTACCTCCTGCCCCCCAACTGTGCAGGGGGATGGGGAATGGGGTTGCAGTCAGTTCATCACGTTGTGTCTGCCACTCTGCAGGAGGAGGACTCTTCACACTCTTCCCCTGTTCCAGCATGGGTTCCCTCCCATGGGAGACAGTCCTCCAGAAACTTCTCCAATGTGGGTCCTTCCCATAGGCTGCAGTCCTTCAGGAACAGACTGCTCCAGTGTGGGTCCCCCACAGGGTCACAAGTCCTGCCAGGAAACCTGCTCCAGAGTGGGTTCCTCTCTCCAAGGGTTCACAGGTCCTGCCAGGAGCCTGCTCCAGCAAAGGCTCTCCACGGGGTCACAGTATCCTTCAGGCACATCCACCTGCTTTGGTGTGGGGTTTGCACCGTGGACCTCCATAGGCTGCAGGGGGGACAACCTGCCTCACCATGATCTTTACCATGGGTTGCAGGGGAATCTCTGCTCTGATGCCTGGAGCACCTCCCCCTTTCTTCTACACTGACCTTTGGTGTCTGCAGAGTTGTTTCTCTCACATATTCCAACTCCTGCTCTTCTGCAGCAGGGTTTGGGTTTTTTCCCCCCTTCCTAAATATGTTATCACAGAGATGCTACCACGGCCTTGGCAAGCGATGGGTCTCTCTTGGAGCCAGCTGGCATTGGCTCTATAGGACATGGGGGAAACTTCTAACAACTTCTCATATAAGTCATCCCTGTAGTCCCCCACTACCAAAACCTGGCCATGCAAACCCAATACATCCTTGTGGGAGGAACAAAAAAAAACATAAACTACTGATGGGAAAATTGTAGCACTAAAGTATTTAGACATTTGAGTTCCATAGTTTTAAAAAATTTGTATATGTTATACTTTGTGTCATCTTTTCCCTTGCTTTATTTATTTTCTTTTTTTTTTTTGGCAAAATCGTCCTAACCTAGAGGGCATTTGGTTTCTGCTAGCCATTGTTATTCTTCCTTCCCTGCCTAATGCCTTCTCAATTTTACCTGTAAAATACTGGTTTCAAAATAGGAAGAAATTAGAAATCACTTGCATCAGAAAGCCTTTCAGGAAAATTGTTTTCCTTTTTTTGGATTTAGAGGCAGCTTTTCAGACAATATAGCAAGTTTTCTGTCCTCTCTCTTTAAGCTATAGTAAATGAGAAAGCCTGAGTCAATCTGAAAGTTCCTTTCTCCCTTTAATAGTTTTCATATCCACTTCAGGGAAAGCATTTAAGAACCATGGCCTCGTTGTTATTGTTACAAGTCAGAGAAGAGAATTATAATGATGAATATTCATACCATTACGTCATTTGAAGGGGGCCACCCTCCCTTCCCAGAACAGGGAGTTGGAGGGGCAAGGAGGGGGTTGCCATGTGTAAAAGTTATTTCCGGGGTCTCAGCTATGTCCATAAGCTGTCCCTGCCTGACTGGGACAGCAGAAAAGCCATACCAGGAACTGGAAGTGTGCCATCTTGCCTCAGCCACCAAAGCAGTGTGGACGGTCCCCAAAGAAACTGTGGCAAAATTTGGTCCTGCCAATTTTCCTCCTCCTGTTTCTCCTCTGGAACACTAGTACAGAGTTGCAATGCTGAAGCGGACAACTCTGACTGAGCCAGCCAGGAACCACTCTGCTTTACTCACTGCTTGCCTGGCACAGGACAGCTGCACCTCCCGCCACTCTGAAGCCAGGGAACAAAGAGATTTCAAACTGGTACCACTGCTGCAGTTAAGACCTGAAGGAGGTGGTTGGCAGGGAAAAAACCCTCTGTCCCTTTGTTCCTGGGGAATCCACATGGGTGGTGAATTCCCATCTTTGTGAGTAAACTGTTTCCTCTGTATCTTTGTAGTTACTGCTATTTCCTTTTAGTGAACTCTTATTTTTTCACTTATAACCTCCTCACATTTTTTTGTTTCTCTATAAAAGGGGAGGGGAGTTCATCTTATTGGAGTTCCTACCTCCCAATATTTGTCTTTAAAGCAAGACAAAATTTGGTGCCAAATATGGGGCTTGAGAGAGAAAAGTGAAAAAATAACAATTTTTAACAACTCATTTGTGTATTGGGTATAGAACCCCTAGATAGCATGCTACTCAATCTACTCATATTGGTGTGGTGCCTAAACCTATATATATATTGGTCTATCGGAAGTATTTTTCAGACTGGGAAAAAGAACCAATATAGCTTTGTTGATGTTCTATTTCGTGACCTCAATTTATAATGCAACAACCTCAAAGACCATGACTTTCATTTGGAATGTTTATTTGGGATTGTCTATGTGCCCTGGCTTCAGTTGCTACCTCTGGGGTTTTATTGATAATGGCACCCAGCCTGGGAGAACAGAAATGGGTGATTTTTCCCAACCTTTCACCCCTTTTGCCTTCAGGTTCACTACAACAACTTTTGGAAATGTTGAATTCCCTCTGGATTCTAGGGATAGCATAATCTTGTTGCTATATCTGCCAGGTTTCTTCAGTATGGTCTACCTCGTGTTTGGAGACAGGACCAAGATCTCTAGGGAAGGTGTCCAGAGGCCTGCCCAAGGGGTGGATAAACTTGAGTGTCTTGGAATGGGGGAGGACACAGGCCAGATTTTAGAGAACTTCTCTCCTCCAATGGTCTGGAAGTTCTCCCCTGAACAACTTCAGGACACTGTTAAAGTGATAAGATATGTGAAGGAAAATGCTGTGTCAGCTCCAGAGAGGGGCATCTTACTGCAACATGCTGGGCCCTGGCCACTGCCTACCGAATGCTGCTTGGTATGGTATAGCACCTTCAGGGGGAAAGGAAAGGAAACAAAATAACACACACCATGACCACTCAGGTTGTAGTTAAGCCAGAAGGGCAACCCAAGACAGTAGAAGTCGCCCCTGTCCAAAAGAGGAAATACAAGACCAAATCATTTTGCCTGGTGGATGACGATGGGGAGGCAGGGACCTCGCCATTGGTGGACTGAGAACCAGAAATAACCACCAAATTGCTATCATTCAATAATCTATGCAATCTGAGGAAAGACATCACTTGACAAACAGGTGAACCCATATTGACCTGGTTGATCCGAGTCTGGGATCTTGCAGGCAAAGGTACACTCCTGGATGGTACTGAAGTGAGGTTTTTAGGATCCCTGTCCCAGGATGTGGACATTGATCAGAGGCTCGTGAGGAAATTAGAACCACTCAACCTCTGGATGCGGCTTTTAACAAGTATGAGGGATAGATATGCTTACAGGGATGACCTCCAAGTGCATCATGGCCCCTGGAAAACCATGGAACAAGGAATCTTACAACTGAGAGAACTGGTGTTGCTAGAGGTACTTTTTGCAAGGGACAGGCAACCCAATAATGACCCAGACAAGGTCAAGTGCACATCACAGATGTGGTTGAAACTCACACACCAAGGGCCATCAATATATTCCAACTTCTTAGTGACAATGCACTGGAAGGAGAACCAAGAGACAGTGGGCACTATCATACATAAACTCCGGACATATGATGAGATTGTCCACTCCCTGTTACAGGCCCACATCTCTTCCATAGAGAAACTGGCTGCAGATCTCAGGACTCTAACAGAGGAAGTTAGAGATGGCCATCAAAAACTCCAGTGCAAACTAGAGTCCCTGCTATTAGAAGCAGGTGTTCCCTGGCTAAGGAGAGGGGGTACACCCCACGAGGCAACCTGTGGTTCTTCCTACACAAACATGGGGAAGATATGAGGAGGTGGGATGGAAAACCCACCTCTGTTCTAGCAGCATAGGTATGGGAACTAAAGGAAAAAGTGACTACTAGATGGTATTCATTGAGGATGGATGTAGCTCCAGTCTCCCATGGGCAAGTTCCTAGACAGAACAGAAGGGACGATGACATGTCCAATCCTTTGGAAGCGACCTCCAGGATGTATGCACAGGGAGGAAGCAACGACTACCAAAACCAACACTAGAGGGGCCCTGCCTCTAGCCAGGTAGAACCACAGGATAACTGTGTCTATTGGACTGTGCAGATCCCATGGCCTGGCACATAAGACCCACAAG
This sequence comes from Corapipo altera, assembly GCF_003945725.1. Lineage (NCBI taxonomy): Eukaryota > Metazoa > Chordata > Aves > Passeriformes > Pipridae > Corapipo > Corapipo altera. The sequence continues at coordinate 630,070 of NW_020885027.1, forward strand.
GATATAAGGCCTTGGTTGACACTGGTGCACGATGCACTCTGATGCTGTCAGGACATGAGAGGGCAGAATCTATTTCCATTTCTGGGGTGACGGGGGGTCCCAACAGTTGACCGTGTTGGAAGCTGAAGTGAGTGACTGGGCAGGAGTGGCAACGACACCCCATTGTGATTGGTCCAGAGGCCCCATGTATCCTTGGTATCAATTATCTCAAGAATGGGTATTTCAAAGACCCAAAAGGGTCACTGGGCTTTTGGGATAGCTGCTGTAGAGACAGAAGGGATTAAAATGTTGAACACATTGCACGTTGCCTGGTCTTTCAGAGGACCCTTCTGCTGTGGGACTACTAAGGGTTGAAGAACAGCAGGTGCCGATCGCCACTGTAACAGCGCATCGTGGGCAATACTGCACTAACCGAGACTCCGTGATCCCCATCCATAAGATGATTTGTGAACTGGAGAGCCAGGGAGTGGTCAGCAAGATTTGCTCACCCTTTAACAGTACTATATGACCAGGGTGTAAGTCCAGTGGAGAATGAAGATTGACAGAGGACTATTGTGATTTGAATGAAGTTACCCCATCGAGTGCCACTGTGCCAGACATGCTGGAACTTCAGTGTGAACCAGAGTCCAAGGGAGCAAAGTGATTCCACTACTGACATTGCCAATGCATTTTTCTCCATTCCTTTGGCAGCAGAGTGCAGGCCACAGTTTGCTTTCACCTGGAGGGGTGTGCAGTACACCTGGAATCGACTGCCCCAGGGGTGGAAACACAGTCCCACCATCTGTCAGTCACAGACTGATCCAGGCTGCACTAGAGGAGGGTGAGGCTTCAGAACACTTTCAGTACATTGATGACATCGTATGGGGGAACACGGCAGAAGAAGTCTTTAAGAAAGATTCTACTGAAACCCGGGTTTGCCATTAAAAGGAGTGAGGTCAGGGGACCTGCCTGGGAAATCTGGTTCCTGGGAGCGAAGTGGCAGGATAGACGCTGTCAGATCCCAATGGAAGTGATTAACAAGATCACAGCAATGTCTCCACTGACCAGCAAGAAGGAAATGCAAGCTTTCCTAGGCACCATAGGCTTCTGGAGGATGCATATCCCTGAGTACAGACAGATTGTAAGTCCTCTCTACCTTGTACGTTGACCCTGGCTGGATACCAGGTACCCACTAAAGCCACTCTCTCCCTCTCCCTCTGCAACTGGACAGAGGAGAGAGAAAAAACCCAAACAGCTAAGGGTTCATGAGTTGAGATAACAGCTAGGAGAGGTCAGTTACTGATTACCTTCACGGGCAAAACAGACTCAAAGTGGGGATATTACTTAAATTTATTACTAACAGGATGAGAGCAAAAGAGTGAGAAATCATCATCATGGCTAGGCTTCGTGAACAAAGATTTGGGAAGGGCTCTACCCACATTTGTTACAAGCACGCTGGTGGCTAAAAAGGCCAATATGAGATAGACAAGTCTGGTTGCAAAAGGCACAGCAGAAGGACTCCTTAGGTGGTATATTCTGTAAGACGCGATTCTTTCTGCATTGTCTTTTCTCCTCAAGAGAGATCCTGCGTACTTTCTCGAAAGCATCAGCAGCGTTAAAGATTGTGTGTCTCCAGACCTCCCGATTGGAGGCCAGAGTAGACCAGTTATGTTGGTCAATATGACCAAGGCTGAGATGTTGCTTCAGGGAGTCCTTGTATCTTCTCTTCTAGGCTCCTCTCTTGCGGCAGCTGGTGGCAAGTTCACCATAAAGCACGATCTTAGGGAGGCGGTAGTCCTTCATCCTTGAGACGTGTCCTGCCCAACGCAGCTGTGTTTTCAGCAACATGTCCTCAATACTTGTGACTGCTGCCTGTTCAAGAACAGACGTATTGGTGACATAATCTGACCGGTGGATATTTAGGACTGTATGGAGACAGCGTTGATGGAAGAGTTGAAAGAGTCGTAGGTGGTGGTGGTAGATGACCCATGATTCCGAACCATATAAAAGAGTAGACAGCACAATGGCTCTGTAAACACTGATCTTTGTACTTTTTTTCAAGTGTTTATTTTGCCAAACTCTTTTATGGAGTTTTCTGAAAGCTCTCTATGCCTTTGCTAACCTGTTGTCTATCTCTCCATCAATCTTACCATCTGAGGAGATGAGGCTACCTAGGTAATTAAACTGCTGGACTGATTTGAGCTCTGATTCGCCAATGGTGATATGGGGATGATGGAAGACTTCCTGAGGTGCAGGTTGATAGAGAACTTCTGTCTTCTTTAAGCTGACTTCCAGCCCAAAAAGCTCAGCAGCGTCTGCAAAGCAGGATGTTAAATGCTGCAGAGCTACTTCTGTGTGGGTGACAAGGGCGGCGTCATCAGCATAAAGTAACTCACGGACAAGATAATTTAAGGTCTTAGTATGGGCCTTCAGTCACCTTAGGTTGAATAGGTTTCCATCAGTATGATATCAAATGTAGATACCCTCTTCATCATCGAGGTCTACCATGGCCCTTTGGAGCATCATGTTGAAAAAGACTGTGAATAGGGTTGGTACAAGAACGCAGCCTTGTTTCACACCATTGGTTATTAGGAAGGGCTCAGAAAGCGCATTGTCATATCTGACTTGGCTGTGCTGATCCTCATGAAGTGAGATGATCATTTTAAGGAACTTGGGGGGACATCCTAAACGTTCCAAAATCTGCCATAGACCTTTTCTGCTCACAGTATTGAAAGCCTTGGTGAGATCAACAAAGGTTACATGGAGACCTTTGTTCTGTTCCTTACACTTCTCTTGCAGTTGTCTGAGAACAAATACCATGTCTGTGGTACTCCTGTTGGCTCTGAAACCACACTGGCTTTCAGGTAGGATTCCTTCTGCTATAGCGGGTATTAGTCTGTTCAAAAGTATTCTTGCCAGGATTTTGCCAGCAATGGAGAGCAGAGTAATACCACGGTAATTTGAACAGTCTGATTTAACTCTTTTCTTCTTATACAAAGTGATGATGACTGCATCACGAAGGTCTGATGGTAGTTTGCCTAGTTCCCAACAGCGCACCACAAACTCGTGAAATTTAGCATGGAGTGCTTGGCCCTCATGCTTCCAGACTTCAGGTGGAATTCCATCAACCCCAGCTGCCTTGCCAGTTTTCACCTGCTATATGACCTTAAGGGTTTCTCCCAGAGTGGGGGCAATATCCATTTCATTCTTCACCGTTTCCTGTGTGATGGACTGAATTGGAGGGAAGGAGGGGTGGGGGGAAGGTGTCTTTTTTTTTTAAGACTGCTTTATTTCTCACTTGGGCTGAAAGTCAGGCAGGAAAAATGGGAGTGGGAGTACTTAAATTGCAGCACTACTGATAAAATGAGGAATTAGTTTGTATTTCCACCTTCCATTGTCAAATTGAAGCAACACACTCCCCTGAATAGTTTAAATGTGTGTATATATGTATGTATATAGTTGAAAGGTGTAAATCCGGGCATGACATGAATGTTATAGAATAAGGGGTAGATAATGTTATGGTTACAAGCCAGGGAAGAGAATTATAACGATGAATATTCATACCATTATGTCATTTGAAGGGGGCCGCCCTGCCCTCCCAGAACAGGGATTTGGAGGGGATGGGGGGGTTGCCAAGGGTAAAAGTTATTTCTGGGGTCTCAGCCATGGCTGAAAGCTGTCCCTGACTGGCCAGGACAGCAGAAAAGCCACACTGGGAACTGGAAGTGTGCCATCTTGCCTCGGTCGCCAAAACAGTGTGGATGGTCCTCAAAGATACCGTGGCAAAATTCGTTCCCTTCTGCTTCCTGCCGATTCTCCTCCTCCCGTTTCTCCTCCGGAACACTAGTACAGAGTTGCAGTGCTGAAGCGGACAGCTCTGAGGTATGAATGAGCCAACCAGGAGCCACTCTGCTTCGCTCACTGCTTACCAAGTGCGGGATGGCTGCACCCCCCCACTGCTCCAAAGCCAGGGAATAAAGAGACTTCAAACTGGTACCACCGCTGCAGTTAAGACCTGAAGGAGGTGGCTGATGGGGAAAAACTCTTTGTCATTGTGTTTCCTCTTTGTTCCTGGGGAACCATGGTACTCTTAATTTGAAGTACATTTTGCATAACAATCCAAGACCTACTTATATGGGTATATGCAAATAAGGGAAAGGGTAAACTTAATTATTTTATTAGATTCTTACAACAAATTTTCCTTTCAACAGAGCTTTTTGGTTTTTGTGTAAAAACTTTTTACTTAATTCGTAAAAATTTTGTTAACATTAGGCTTCTGAGGAACACTTTATTTTGCTTACTTTGCTATGTAAGCGACTAGTACAGAAAGTCAGATATGCATATTGATGTTTATTGTGGACATAATTACTAAAACACCAAAAGTTTTTTTGATTGTGAGATATTTTTCACATACCGTTCTCTTACAGCATCCAGAATATTAATTCCATGATAAATAACAAATTCTGGAAGATCTTAATTTTCTTGGGACTACTGGAAATTTTAACTTTCTGCTTTCTATTCCTATCAGATTCTCCTTCCCCTACTGCTGCAAGAACTTTGACCCTGGTCGCCAAGTCTGTGCAGAATTTAGCAAATCTGGTTGAATTTGGAGCTAAGGTGAATATAATTTTCCACAGAACAGTCATTTCAGTGTTCCTGTTAACAGCAACATATTTTGTCTGTATTATTCTTATGCAAATCCTGATGTGTGACCTGGGTGCCTTTTCAGCAAGGAGGCCTTGTTCCTGCAAGTTCTTCTATCCTCTTCAGTTGGAGCTCAACAGGGTATTGATTTAAACTAGAACAGTAGCATAAAGTGGGGCTGAATTGGAAAGAGGAGTCAGTCATTTCAGAATGAGTCATCCAGAAACTTATGTGAATGATTTGGTACATACCATAAAGATTTTGAATCTGGTAGCATGAACAACAACAGTGACGTGTTAAAATAATTAATGAATTAATGACCATGCTAGTAGGTTTTATAGAGTGATGCAACCATATTTTCATGCTATGAGAACAGATAAACTGTTTCAAAGACAACAGTGGAAGTATGTGGACTGGTTTTTCAGTCTGTCAATGGCGAAAAGGGTAGCAGTCATACTCTATTATTCATGGAATCATAGAATATCTCAAGTTGGAAGAGACCCATAAGGATCATTGAGTCCAACTCCTTGCTCCTCGCAGGACTACCTAAAACTAACTCATATGACTAAGAGCATCACTCAAATGCTTCTTGAACTCTGATAGGCTTGGTGCTGTGACCGCTTCCTTGAGGAGGCTGTTCCAGTGACCGACCACCCTCTCAGTGAAGAATCTTTTCCTAATGTCCAGTCTGAACTACCCCTGATGCAGCTTCATTCCATTTTCCCATGTCCTATCGCTGGTCACCAGAAAAGAAATCAGCATCTCCCTCTTTGCTGCCCCCCTTGAGGAAGTTGTAGACTATGATGAGGTCACCCCTCAGCCTTTTCTAAGCTGAACAAACCAAGTGACCTCAGCACTCTTGCCCTCGAGGTCTTTCGCTATCTTGGTCACCCTCTGGACACACTCGAATAGTTTGACATCCTTTTTATATTGAGGCACTCAAAACTGCACGCAGTACTTGAGGTGGGACCACCCAGTGCAGTGTAGAGTGGGACAATTGCCTCCCTTGACTGGCTAGCTATGCTGTGCCTGATGCATCCCAGGACATGGCTTGCCCTTTTGGCTACCAGGGCATACTGCTGACTCATATTCAACTTGCCATCAACCAGGACCCCTAGATCTCTTTCTGTGGGACTTCTTGTATGTATAGCCAGGATTGCCCTGTCCCGGGTGGAGAATCCTGCACTTGCCCTTGTTAAATTTCATATGGTTGGTGATTGCCCAGCTCTCTAGTCTATCCAGATCACTCTGTAAGGCCTCTCTACCATTGATGGAGTACACAGTTCCTCCTACTTTATCATCAGCAAACCTAATGTACATTCCATTCCTGTATCCAGATCATTTATAAAAACATTAAAGAGCACTGGCCTAAAATCAAGCCCTGGGGAACCTCACTGATGACTGGTTGCCAGCCTGATTTTACTATAACCCCATTTACACTTTGAGCCTGACCCATCAGCTAATTGCTCACCCAATGTATTATGGACTTTTCTAACTATGTGCTGGACATTTTATCCAGAAGGATACTGTGACAGACAGTATCAAAAGCTTTGCTAAAATCCAAAACCACCACATCTACTGGCTTCCCCTAGTCAAATAGATAAGTGTTGGAGTTGGAAAAGTGGGAGAGGAGAGGCAGGTAGCCATCCCTTCACAAAGAAAACATCTATGTGATGGTAAAATGAGTAAATTTTCTTTATGAATATCCATAGTCATAAAGACAACTGAAAAATGATAGAGTAGAAATCTGTGATTAGAAACAATCTGTTCAAGAAGGATATATCATTTGCCTGAAGTAGATGATGGGAGCCTTTTTGCATTTCCATTGATTATTTCATGTCAAAATGGGGAGACATCTTTCAGTAATATTGGCATGTTTCTGTACAGAACCTTGAAATACATTCCACATCCATGTTCTTTTATATACTATATGTAATAATTCACTTTCAAATTGAGCCCGTTTAGGACTAAACTTGTAACCTGGATATAGAGTATTTTAATTCTGAAACAAATGAGCAACTACCAATCTCTGGCTCCCCCCTTACATACACACACACACTTTTTCTTTACTTATTCTTTAGACCAGTGTCTTCTGTTGGTACAGCATTTTGAAACATCCCTTTTATTTGTACTCATTTGCATACCACTTGACATAATTTTGTAAATCAGTTTTACAAGTTGCCCTAAAAAACCTCAGGTTTTACTAAAGTTTCTATTGCATCGCTAAAAAAATGCCAGCAACAATTGGTCTGTTCTGGTTCTCAAGTCACAACATGGTTGAACAATAAAAATCTGTTGACTTAAGCATAATGAAAGAAAGTGATTTCAGGCTGCCATTATAAAGTCATTTGTCTGACACTCACAACTTGGAATGTAAGCACTAATGAAAAAACAAGAAGGCGAGCAATTATGTCCTGATGTTACCTCTGAAAGTTTTTTCTTTATTATATAGCTGCAATGAAAAAAAGTTCATTTTCAGTATTTCAGAAATGTAAAATTTCATGTCACAATGCATATATAAATAATTTCAGAGTCCATCTGGAACACAAAAAAGTGTAATCTTTTGACTAGTTGCACACCAGTCATTATAAATTCACTTGAAAAAGATGACATATTTGTTTTGCAGTGTCATTTGTCTCTGATTACAATATGTTCATTTCAGGTATGACTATTAAATTGGTATCAATTTGTTCTAATAAATACTTTTAAAAATTACTAGGAGCCATATATGGAGGGGGTCAATCCATTCATCAAGAGTAACAAACATCGCATGATCATGTTCTTAGATGAACTTGGGGTAAGTGGTTTTAAAAAAAAATTCCAAGTTGTATAGCAACATTGTGAGTTAAAATTCTTTATAGTTCTTGTTAACTAGCTCAAAAAATGCATCAGCTTCCTCACAATTTTGAATGCTTGTCACACAGACAGTTCAGTAACAAACTGGCCTGTCACACAGAATTAAAACCAATCAAATGTCCTGTTAGAAAGATTTTATTCATTTAGTACTGTTGTAGACATGAGATCTATTTGAGCTTCTCCCCAAGGATTAAGGTTTTCAACCAAAAAATACCAATCTTCTAAAAAAATATTTTAAACCAAAAGATTCTTATGTGTAATTTGTCATATTGTTATAACCTGAGATTGAAAAAATTGAAGTTTTTAAAAATGTTGTCTTCTATTTTAGTTATACATTATCAAATGTCTCACTGCATGAATTTTATATATTGTAGTTTAAAAGAAAATAATAGTTGCAGTTCAATTTGAAATCATTACTGTTTTGTGTATGATAGCTATAATGAGTTAGGAGCTCATGTATATCTATTTATGTATATGTTTAAACCAATTTTGGTTTAAAAATGAAAAGAAATATGCCTAGCTTCCTGAATTAATCCATTAAAAGTGACCTAGAAAACATCTCAGACTATTTTGATAATCTATAAGAATTACTGTTTTGAAGTGTGTCATTCAAGTGGATTGCCATGTCACCTTTTTCTGGTTAAATGACAACTTCTGCATATTATGATACACTATTGTTTTTCTTTAAATGGCAGATTATGCATAAGGACTTGGAAAATGGTTGGGGTTTAAAATAACTGATTAATCTACTGTTTTAGTTACATTATTTTATTAGTGGATTTACTGACTTGATAGTTTGGGGATTTTTTCTGGTGTCCATTTTTGCTGCTGCTATTGTCTGATTTAAATATTTTAAAAAACAAATAAAAGAAAACAAACATATAATGGATGGATTGCCCTCATTTGAGGGGAAGATATGATATGAATCTCTTTTCTCAGTATCTTTCTGGACAGCTCAGAGGTAGCATAGGAGTATCAAACCCTCCTAGTAGGAATAGAAATTGCTGTATATTTAGTAATCTCTCTATGTGAAATGTGTAACCATAATTAAAATGTCTTCATAAAATAGATGATTGTGGAGAGGAGGAAATAAATAATTTCTATTAGTTAACATGGACAGAAGACTTAAATTGTGAAGAAAAACATTGCAGTACTTACTTGCAGTATCAAAGCAACTGTTGGCAGGTCTGTAGAACTGTAGTTTAATTTCTTATATGCCTGGCTACTCACTATCTAAGTCTGTTCTCATAATTTTTGTTAAAGAATGTTCCTGAGCTTCCAGACACTACAGAGAACTCTAGAACTGACTTGTCTCGTTATCTGGCAGCCTTGCATGAGATGTGTGTGGCACATTCAGATGAACTTCGGATACTTAGCAATGAGCGAGGCGTAATGCAGGTAAACTGTAATGATTAACAAAAATCACACATACAGATAGCATGTCTAGAGTTATTGCTTAACATCATGATTCCTTTGTAATTTTTTCTCTCCAGCAGTATGAGTGATAAATATGTGCATTTCACCAGGAGGTTAATAGTTGTAAAGAAGCTCAAAACTGTGAAATAAGTATTTATGCAACAAATCCAAAGATGTTTTAAAGCAGTGGGGGGGGGGGGGGGGGGGGGGGGGTTTTTGTTTGTTTTTTTTTTTTTTTTTTGGGGGTTGGGGTGTTTTTTTTTTTTTTTTTGT
>NW_020885027.1:639337-751895 GCF_003945725.1 Corapipo altera
TAATTTTCAGGTTAAGTTTTTAGTTTCTAGAGAAAGGAAGCCTAAACTCACGAAATTACTGTCTCCTGGCAGTCTCTAGTTTTAGGATCTAGTTCTTCTAATTGAGAACTAAATAACTTTTACTTTCCTTAGCTTTCTATCACTACTTCATTTCTGCTTCCTGATTTATTACATTTGTAAACAATCATGGCAAACTTCTTTAGTAAATGCTATAAATGAGTGTTCTGTTCCAACTATTAAACTTGTGTACAGCTTTTATGAAAACTTATTTTTAAGAGGAAAAAATCTGCATGACTTCATGCATCGTCTCAAAAAGTAATATACTTGCCTATGGTCTACTAATTGTGATGAACTTCAAGTTGCCAGTTCTACTTATTGCACGGTAATATGTTTTGGTATGATTGACTGTGCTGTGCAGGAGATAATTTAAATACTGTTCCCATTTTAATGCTAATGATTTGGGGACAGGGCAGTTGTACTACAGAGAGCCTTTTTTTTTTTAGAGATGGTCTTCCTTAAATTTAATCAGTATCACCTTAAACTATTTATTTAATGATTCATTTTTGGAGAGGTAGTTTTTAAAATAGTTTTTAATTTAATTGCTTCAAAATAACTTCTTGTAACCAATTTCTTATTATTCTCATGGTTTAATGGCTGAGCTTCCTATATCCTGACTCTTTGAAGGCCTTAACTTAAACCCAAGTAGACGATAAATCTATATTTCATCTCAGCAGATGTTACTCAAATAATGCATTTTTTGTCAGTAATGTTTTTTTAAATAAGGGGATTACTGGGAACTCTTACGGCAATTTTGCAAATGGTGAAAATATATTTGTTTTTAATTAGCTTTGGCAGAGGAAAGCTCAAAGAATTAAAAATGAGATAATGCTTCGTTGTAACAGTTAAAAACTAATCTAGTTTAATAACTACTACAATTTGTTTCTTCAGTGGCATATGAGGGGAAAAAAATCAATCATGTTCAAGTTTATAATTCACTGTTCTTGGCCCAGTTCTGCTTTTTCACGTGGGGAAAATACACCAGAATGGGTTTTTGGTTTACAGATGGATTTTAACAGATGGGAGAACTGTTTCATTTTGAAACTCTCAGGTTAAGTTGGCAAGACTTAATAGGTCTCGATGGCTGCAGATAAATTGCATATTGCTGTTTTACAGTTGCCTTTTGAAGTAATGTCTTAGTGACTATGAAACTGGAGCTGGGGGGAGGGTGTGGGGTGTGTGTGGGTTTAAATATATTTTAAACTACCTAATTCTAAGTCTGGTAGGGTAATGTTGAGGATGCTTCTCTCAAGCAAGATGGGTTTTGCTTTTTTTCTAGTTGTTAATGTAGGGTTGTACTGGGGGGGGGTTGTTGTTTGTTTTTTTTCTACAGCATGTTCTTAAGAAGCTGTTGGCTATTACAGAACTCCTTCAACAAAAACAACATCAGTATTCACTGTCTAATAACATCAGGTAGCAGCCCTCTACCTGAATTCTGCATGGATCCAGCATGTCTAACATGGCAACTGACAAAAGTATCACTTCTTTTGCTCTTGCCAAAAATAGCACACCCTGTCACATTCACAGTGATGTGTGAACTATGCAAAAAAGAAAACAAAGATTCTGTTGGTGAATGATTGAACCAGCAGCTCTTTAAACTATGTGTGCAGGATATTTGCACTTTTTTCCACTTGGAACCAATTTTTACAGCCTCTGAGCCTTGGTGTATAGTTTACCTTCTGCAAAGAAAATGCTGTGACTGTCTGTCTTGAACTTTGAAAATTATTTTCAATGCCTGCAATTGCCAAAGGTTTTCTGTCTTGTTGGAAAAGAATTACCAACTGACAAGGAAAGATATGTATTGTTTTGACAGCTACATGTAACTGGATAACATTACTTATTGTAATTTCTGACTGGTTACAATTAATATGACTTTTTCAACCATTTGAACATGTATTTGCAATTTCCAGAGTTTGATGGTTATGGTAAAAACAATCTTTCCTGTATACTTTTTATACCATGCTGTTTCTCTTGCTGGAATCACATCAAAAAAATATGCAGAAGGGATCTTGTCAGTTTTATTCTTTAATGTGCCCCTGATTCAGTCTAAATTATTCTTTCATCAAGGACTGTGTATCCATCCATGTAAAGCACAATGCTTTTGTAAAATGTTTACAAAAGTAAATAATTAGAATTCAGTAAATTTATTATCATTGTATCAGACATGCATGCATCCATTAAACCATTTTATAAAATATATATTGGTTGGTCTTGGGTGTAATGTAAGGCTACCATGAATCTTATTTTTAAACCTGAAAAATAAGTTTTTAAAATAATCAGGCTGCCGATAGACTCTCTATAGAAATTGTCTAACTTTGGGTTCAAGTAATAGAACACTGTAAAAATGAAATTTGGATAACAGATATGGTTGGCTATTTATCTACCGTGTATAAAATGCATTTATAAAACTGACTGTAGGTAAATCTCAAAGTTGCATTTAGGTATGTATATTTAAAAATTGACACCACTACATATTTCCTAAAAAAGTGTGTGAAAATTAATGTTGTAGTTTACCCCTCACCAGCAGCTTAGGCACCACACAGGTACTTGCTCAAACGCCACCCCACTCCCACCCCCCTGCAAAAAAAAAAAAAAAAAAAAAGACAGGGAGAAAATAGCAAGTGCAAAAGCAAGAGAACTCAGGGGTTGAGAAAGATGAAGAAAACCAGAACAAGTGCTGCAAAGGTAATTACTCATCACCTCCCAGAAGCAGACTGATGTTCAGCCAGTCTCTGAACAACAGCTATCTCCCCCCCAGCTCCCCTGCCAAAAACCACATCTCTTCCCTTGACTTCTATTGTTGAACATGACATTATATGTAATGGAATATCCCTTTGGCCAGTTCAGGTCAGCTGTCCCAGCTGTGTCTATTAGGGAAACTGGACTTGTCACACACTCAGTCAAGGAGTTACATTCATACCATCCAAGACTTTAACCACTAGGACTTTGCAGTCCCTTCATGGTGGGTGGCTCCACTGAACCAATGGGTACCTCGTATTGACTCCAGACACACACACACTCACGCAGACATTTTCCCTTTTGGCTTGACCCTAGGTTTCCCGAAGCAGAGTCTCAGGCTGAATCTTACAAATTAGTTTATTTGTACAGTGGTGAGATAGAGCTTAAGCTTCGGGAGAGGGACCTTGCACAAAGAAATCCCTAGGCAATTATACCGTTACAATCTAAGTTCCCCATCCCCATGCGAAAGTTCGGTCCAATAATATTATGGTATGGGGTGGTCTTGTTCTTCATTGGGTCTCTTCATTGTCTCTAGGCGGGCCCATTTCTTCTCTTATTTCTAAGGTTACATCTTATGCTGACGGGAGTAGTGGCCTTCCTTGCTTCCTTATCTTCCAGCTGAAACTGGCTCTGGGGCCTCCTTTTACTTAAGTAGATAAAAGTTCAGCATATCTAGGTGAAAGTTCACAGCTTGCAGCCTGAGGCTTCAGCACATCTAGTTACTAAAACTAAGTTACAGAATCAATTAGGTTGGAAAAGGCCTCTGAGATCATCGAATCCAACCTATGATCTAACACTACCTTGTCAACTAGATCATGGCACTAAGTGTCACGTCCAGTCTTTTCTAAAACACCTCCAGGGACGGTGACTCCACCACCTCCCTGGGGAGCCCATTCCAATGCCCAATCACTCTTTCTGTGAAGACTTTCTTCCTAATGTACAACCTAAACTTCCCCTGGCGCAGCTTAAGACTGTGTCCTCTTGTCCTATTGCTAGTTACCTGGGAGAAGAGTCTGACCCCCTCCTGGCTACAAGCTCCTTTCAGGTGGCTGTAAAAAGTGATAAGGTCTCCCCTGAGCCTCCCCTTCTGCAGGCTAAACAACCCCAGATCCCTTAGCCACTCCTCATAGGACTTGTGTTCCAGACCCTTCACCAGTCTCGTTACCCTTCTTTGGACAACCTCCAGCACCTCAACATCCTTCCTAAACTGAGAGGCCCAGAACTGGAAACAGTACTCAAGGTGTAGCCAAACCAGTGCCAAGTACAGGGGAAAAATTATTTCTCTGGTCCTGCTGGCTACACTATTTCTGATACAGGTCAGGATGCCATTGGCCTTCTTGGCCACCTGGGCACACTGCTGGCTTATGCTGTCAATCAGTATCCCCTTAGGTCCCTTTCTGCCTGACCGCTGTCCAGCCACTCTGTCCCAACCTGTAGTGCTCCATGGGGTTGTTGTGGCCAAAGAGCAGGACCCAGCATTTGGTCATACCGCTGGATTCAGCCCATCTATCCAGCCTGTCCAGGTCCCTCTGCAGAGCCCTCCTACCCTCCAGCAGATCGATACTCCCCCCAACTTGGTTTTATCTGCAAATTTGCTAATGGTAGACTCGATCCCCTCATCCAGATCATCAATAAAGATGTTAAACACAACTGGGCCCAACACTGATCCCTGGGGGACACCACTAGTGACTGGCCGCCAACTGGATGCAGCACCATTCACTGCCACTCTCTGGGCCCAGCCATCCAGCCAGTTCTTAACCCAACGGAGAGCGCACCTGTCCAAGCTGTGGGCTGACAGCTTTTCCAGGAGTATGCTATGGGAGATGATGTCGAAAGCTTTGCTGAAGTCCAGGTAGACTATATCCACAGCCTTCCCCTCATCCACCAGGTGGGTCACCTGGTCATAAAAGGAGATCAGGTTGGTCAGGCAGGACCTGCCCCTCCTAAATCCATGCTGGCTGGGTCTGATCCCCCAGCTGTCCTGTAGGTGCCATGTGATCACACTCAAAATTATCTGCTCCATAACCTTGCCAGGCACCGAGGTCAGGCTGAAAGGCCTGTAGTTTCCCGGATCCTCCTTTGATCCTTCTTATGGATGGGTGTCACATTGACTATTCGGCTCCCTGTCCCTGTCTACTAGCTCAGGAGGCCAGTTGTCCTGAGGATGACCAGTCTTATTGTTGAAAACTGAGGCAAAGAAGGTGTTAAGTACCTCATCTTTTCCTCATCTTTGGTAATTATATTCCCCCCAAGTCCAGTAAAGAATGGAGGTTTTCTTTGCCCCTCCTTTTGCTATTGATGTATTTATAAAAACACTTTTTATTATCCTTTACAGAAGTGGCCAGATAAAGTTCAAATTGTGCTTTCGCCTTTCTAATTTTCTTTCTGCATGACCTAACGACATGCTTAAACACTTCCTGAGTTGATCACCCCTTTTTCCAAAGGTAGTAAACCCTCTTTTTTCCCCTGAGTTCCTGCAAAAGCTCTCTGCCCAGCCAGGCCAGTCGTCTTCCCCGCTAGTTCATCTTTTAGTACATAAGGACAGCCTGCTCCTGTGCCTTCAAGATTTCCTTTTTGAAGTATGTCCATCCTTCCTGGACCCCTTTGTTTTTAAGGGCTGTTTCCCAAGGGACTCTCCAAATCAGCTTCCTGAATAGGCTGAAGTCTGCCCTCCAGAAGTCCAGGGTAGAGGTTTTGCTGATACTCTTCCTTGTTTCACCAAGTATTGAAAACTATCATGGTCACTGGACCCCAGACGGCCTCTGACCACCACATCTCCCACCAGCCCTTCTCTGCTTGTAAAAAGCAGGTCTAGCAGGGCCCCACCCCTGGTAGGCTTGCTCACCAGCTGTGACAAGAAGCTATCCTCCAAGAACCTCCTAGACTGCCTCTTCTCTGCTGTGTTGAGTTCCCAGCAGACATCCGGCAGCTTAAAGTCTCCCACAAGTACAAGGGCTGGCGATCTTGAAACATTCACCAGCTGCTTATAGAATAATTCATCCACATCTTCATCCTGGTTGGGTGGTCTATAACAGACTCCCACCAGGATGTCAGCCTTGTTGGCCTTCCCCCTGATTCTTACCCATAGACACTCAACCTTATCATCACTAACCTCAAGTTCTATAGAGTCAAGACTCCTTAACATACAGAGCCATCTCTCCTACCTTGCCTGTCTCTTCTGAAGAGCACATAGCCATCCATTACAGCACTCCAGTCATGTGAGTCATCCCACCGCGTTTCTGTGATGGCAACTACGTCATAGCTTTCCTGCTGCACGATGGCTTCCAGCTCCTCTTGTTTGTTACCCATACTGTGTGTATTGGTGTACACGCACTTCAGCTGGGCTGCTATCACCCCTAACTCTGGCTTACCACCCTTAGGCTCATCTCTGGAGAGCTTGGTTTCATCTCCTTCTCCCTTCAAACCTAGTTGAAAGCCCTCTCAATCAGCCCTGCCAACTCATAGGCTGGAGTCCTTTTTCCCTTGCTAGATAGATGAAGCCCATCTGACTCTAGCAAGCCTGGTGCCATAAAAATTGCCCCATGATCAAAAAAAAACAAAATTCCACTGATGGCACCAGTCATTAAGACACATTGATAAAATGGGTTTTCCTGTTCTTTTCCTCATTCATACCTGCTACTGCAGGAACTGAGCAGAACACCACCTACACTCCTGTCCCATCAACCAATCGACTCAGAGCCTTGAAGTCCTTTCTAATTGCCCTGGTACCCCTCTTATCAACCTCATCACTGCCAACCTGGACAACCAACAGTGGGTAATAATCAGAGAGCCAAATTAGTTCAGGGAGTCTCCTGGTAATATCCCTTACCTGGGCCCCAGGGAGGCAGCAGACTTCCCTGTGGGATGGGTCTGGTCGGCATACAGGGCCCTCAGTTCCCCTCAGAAGGGAGTCACCTACTACAACTACCCTTCTTTTCTTCTTAATAGCTGAGGTTATGATCCATCTGGTAGATGGAGTGCAACTGGGAGACCCTCCAGACAAGTTTTTTTCTTGAGTGTCATCTGCCTGACCCTCTAGATCCAGAGCTTCATACCTGTTCTGTAAGGGCACCTGGGAAGGTGATGGGGGTTGGGAGGGGATTCTTTTACCTCCTTGATCAGGGACCCTCTTCCATTACCCCCATCTACTATGTCTCCTCCTTCTGCCTGATGGCAAGAGGAGCAGGGCTTCACTGACTCCTGCTGAGCTTCTCTCAGGGTTGGAAGGGTGCAACTCCATGTAAAACTCCAGCCCCAGGAGCTGCCGGCTTTACTTTAATATATAGATATAGGGTTCTTTAATATCTTGAGATAGTGTCAAAAGAATAAGCCACGGGCTTGTTCCCAAGGAATTTCTTTATTAATTTAGGGGAGTAGATAAGGGGACTTGGCCAAAGTTCAAAAGGACACCACACAAGCTAGACAAAAATGTTCCACTACAATACTGGTTCAACATATACTATTAATCCACAACACTTCAGTCAAAATCCAACCAATTCCACAACACTTAAATCAAGATCCAATCCCTCCAGCTCCAAAGCACCCTAAGCATCAAGAAAGGAGCAAAGAAAGAGAAGCAGAGGGATCAAGAAGAGAGAAGAAGAAAGAGGGAGAGACAGATTATATAGCTACCACCGAAGCCTTGTAGAAGACCAGTTCTCACAAGTCCAATGGCAGGGCCATGACATGAGGCAAACACATGCCCTTGGTTTTATTTGTTCTGGTCCCTATGGCCAACCCCTCCAGGCAGGATCTTTGACCCACCAGCCACTCTGGGGGTTTCAGGCCAGGGTGAGGGGCAGTGTCCTCACTGTCCCTGCCAATCTGAGGCTGGGTGAGGGACTGCAGGAGGTGTGGTGTGTTATAGTTTTCCCAGGCTGTTTGTGACTGATGCCTACTCCGGGGCTTCCCTATGTGGGCTTCAGGGGCTGCCATGAGGGACACGATGCCACCCCACCTCTGTGAGGTTTGACCCATCCCTTTCCCCTCTACACACACACACACAGACACACACACACTCCCCACAAGGTGGTTCTGACCCAATAATAACTAATCTGGTGTCTAACACTCCACCAGTCTATTTCCCTTTCACTTTCCCTAATATTCCTTAGCCTTTCCACTTCTTCCTTAAGTTCTGCCACTAGACAGAGCAGATCATTCACTGGTTCACATCATACACAGGTGTCTTTTGCACTGTACTCTGGTACTAATGCCAGGCTCATACACTCCCTGCAGCCAGTGACCTGGACAGTTGCATCCTTCTTGAGTGGTTCTGTCTGGATTAGCACACTCCTGCTAGCAGCAGCAGCAATGGCTTTACATCATTTGTAAACCATTGCTGGATCTAGTCGAGTTGGGGAAAAAACCAAACAAACCACCACACCTATCACACAACCTACCACCAGGAGCTGGGAGGGTGGCTGCACCCTTTCTTGCTTGAACTTCTGAGCAAACTGCCATGCCATGTCCTCACTGCCATGCCACGTCCCTGTTTTCCCACTCCTGTTCGCCGCCCTCCAGGTCACTCATGCTCCCTGGAACTGTTTAAATCTCCCACAAATGGTCCTGGCAACACCCCTTGTTTGCCTAATTGGCTGCCAAGAGCTGCCAAGTTACACTTGTTACACTAAGCTACTTATTTTCTTTATTTCTTTAGAGTGTCCCCTCCAAACTTCTTACTCCCCAGCCTACTCCCGGTGGGCCAGAGTGGAAAAACCAGAAAGCCTGGGCACTGTGCTAACACTGTTTAGCCATAGCAGAAACACTGGTGTGTTGTCAAGATTGTTATAGTCACAAGTACACAGCACCATATGGGCTTCTGCAAAGAAAGTTAACTCCATCCCAGCCAAAACCAATACAATGAAATCCTTTGATTTAGCTTTGGACAGCATATAACTACTTCAAGTTTGCTGTGGTTTGTTTTTTTTTAAATTATCCTCAGTAGTTGTCATGTACATTAGTCACAGTAATCTAATTGGAGATTATAGTTGTAAGATAAGCAGATGCAGTAACAAATTAAGTCACACAACTATGATTATGTTCCATACCATAGATGTTGCAGTCTCTTTTTAACAGTATATTTGAGAAGAATGTTTGGAACGCTGAAAATGTTATAAGCAAGGTTGTTTTCTTTCAATTACTTCAAAGACAAGCTTGGGAAGAAGGCAGCACATGCTACTCTAAAGCATCTAAGGTTCTATTAACATTCTATGAACTTTAAGCACTGCTCCCTGGGACAAAGGAGCTGAACAGAGCTGGCAGCTCTTGCAAGAGCTCTCAATTCCCACATGTAGGAAATTGGGCAAGGAAGGCAGGAGACTAACAGCTCAGTAAGGACCTCCTGATCAAACTAAAGTTTAAGAAGGAAATGCACAAGCAGTAGAAGCACAGATGTGCATCCTGGAAAGATTATAGGGGCACTGCCAAGATATGTAGGGATGGGATCATGAAAGCAAAGGTACAGCTGAAGCTGAATTTGGCAATGGATGCAATGAATAAGGGCTTCTACAGGTATGTTGGTCAGAAAAGAAAGATTAAAGAAAATGTACCCACTCCCCACCCCGATAAATGAGATGAGAACTAGTGGCAACCAACACAGAAGACTGAGGTATTCAACTATTTTTTTCCCCTCAGTTTGCAGTGGTAATGTCTCTTCTTACAACTCTCAAGCCCTTGAACCTCAGGGCAGTGACTGGGGAAATGAAGTCCTTTCCCATCATAGGATAAGATCAGGTTTCAGACCACCTGAGGAACCTGAACATACATAGGTGTATGGGTCCTAATGAGATCCATCCCAGGGTCCTGAAGTAACTGGTAGACCTAGTTCCTAAGCCACTCCATCATATTTGAAGAGCCATAGCAGTCAGGCAAAGTCCCCAGTGACTGGAAAAATGGAAACATCACATCCATTTTTAAAAAGGGTAAAAAAGAGGACCCTGAGAAGTACCAGCCAGTCAGCCTCACCTCTGCACTTGGTAAGATTATGGAACAGATCCTCCTGAAAGACATCCTGAAGTGTATGGAAGGCAGTCAGAAGATTACAGACAGCCAACATGGCTTCACCAAGGGCAAATTGTGCCTGACTAATCTGGTAGCCTTCTACAATGTAGTGACTACATCAGTGGATAAGGGAAGAGCTATGGATGTCATCTACCTGGACTTCTATAAGACCTCTAACATGGTCCCCCACAAAATTCTTGCCACTAAATTGGAGAGATATGGGTTTGAAGGATGGACTGTTAAATGGATAAGGAATTGGCTGGATGGCTGCATCCAAAGAGTTACAGACAATGGTTCAATGTCCAAGTGGAAACAAGTAACCAGTAGTGTCACTAAGGGTCTGTACTGGGACCAATACTGTTTAATATCTTCATCAATGACAGAGACAGTGGGATTGAGTGCACCATCAGCAAGTTTGCAGATGACACCAAGCTGAGTGTTACAACTGATTCAGTGGAGGGAAGGGGTGCCATCCAGAGAGACCTCAACGGGCTTCACAAGTGGGCCCTCATGAAGTTCAACAAGGCCAAGTGCAAGTTAGACATAAGCCAGAAATGTGCTCTTGCAGCCCAGAAACCCAGTTGTATCCTGGGCTATATCAAAAGCAGCGTGGGCAGCAGGTCGAGGGAGGTGATTCTGCCCCTCTGCTCTCATGAGACCCTACCTGGAGTACTGCATCCAGCTCTGGGGTCCCCAGGACAAGAAGGACATGGACCTGTTGGTGTGGGTTCAGAGGAGGGCCATGTAAATGATCTGAGGACTGGAACACCTTTCCCTTGAAGACAGGCTCAAAGAGTTGGGGTTGTTCAGCCTGGAGAAGAGAAGGCTCTGGGTAGACCTTATTGCAGCCTTTCAGTACTTAAAAGGGGCTTATAAGAAAGATGGAGAGAGACGTTTCATCAGGGCTTGTAGTGACAGGACAAGGGGCAATGTATTAAGTGAAAGTTCTCAGCTGTGACATTTCTCTAATTTGTTTTAAAGCAACAAGCTCTTCAGGCCTTGGTAGCTCATATTTCTTTCTTAGATTTTTCATGCTCACAGTAGCAATATAACAGTTTTAAGCAAATTTAATTTTTGCTTCACTCTGTGGATTACACAAGGTACTATCAATCAGTATTATGTTTACTACTGTTGCTTATCCCTTATAATTAAGCTCGGACCAGCAGTTTACCTTCCCTCCCTATAGCAATAAGCACAGTGCATATTTTTGAGCAGCTTCTACTAGAAGGATTTCACAAAAAAAATCATGTCAGTATACAGAGAAAAAATAGACTTTTAAGGAGTCTTAAATGAGTTCCACACCTCTGTTAGATTTTGAATGCATTACACCTAATTTTTTAAACAGACTTCAAGAAGCTACAAGACAACATGCTACAAAAGTTTCAATTAGAAAGCTTACCAAATACAATCTTTGTATTTGTGAAAGAATTAGATGTTCAAAATACTGACTTCTTCACTGCCCCCAAACTGCTTCAGAAACAGAATCTCAATTTAAAATACTTCCCATCCCACATAACACTCAGACTGTAGAGATATGCAAAGGGTTTCCTTAACAAGACTTTCTGAGAAATAACTGTAAATAGACATGAAAGAATAAGTCTTCAGTTCTTAAAGTATAATAGTTATTTGTGGAAGCTACCACTAGTTAATAAAAAATGTATTATTTATCATTTACACCTGCTAAAGCTTTATGATTAGACTTAATAAAAATACTTGTTACATAAATGTTATAAGCTGATTTAAAAAAAAAGAAATAAGCAAATCTTCTGTCACTTCCAGCATTCTTCAGTAATGATTTAACAAAAGCATTTCTTAACCATGTAAAGAACCAAAGTTTCTATGTTGCAAAATTAAATACTTTAAAATAAGCTTTGTTAAGTCAACTTAGTTTTAAGATTGTATAAGATATCGCACTGTCACACTATTGCACAGTATAACTGCTGAAAATCCTACAAAAGAATAGTTTTCAGACAGATCAACAGATAGGAAAGCTTGTGAGATGGGACTACTTTTGGTAACTGCATGGTTTTGACTCTGCCGAAATAAAATCTTAGCATCAAGTTCCTTATTTACAATTCCAGATCTTAAAACAAATGAAACAAAAAACAAGTAGAAAAAACAGACAACACCAGGGTAAAATGCAAGTAGCAATCTTCACAGAGTTCCACAATAAATAACTAGTTTTACCCTTTCTTGGCAAAGTGCGTACTTATGAATAAATTACAAATAAATCAAAACTCCAAAGTATATCAGTCTACAATAGCTTAAAATAGCCAATATATGGATAGACACAGCTGTATTACTTGCAGTTCCCAGTCTGAAGCATTGGCCACCACAAAGATAATTACTGTGAGCTGATAGCTGCTTTATTGATATCACTGCTCTTGTAGAGCTCAAATTTAAGCAAAAGTATTATTTAACCTATTGCTGGTAGCATAACTGAAGACTGATTTGGAGCCACCTAGTCTCTAGAGCACAGTGGCACTTGTTTTTTCTAAAGCTGTAACTTCTTCAAGACTGTCCTACACATAATTGACCTTCCATGTTCCATCACACCTCGCACGTGCCCACAGGCCCATTAGATCTGAGCCTATCTCACATCCAGCAGCTCACAAACTCATTTGAAACAATGAGCGACTAGGTTATAGCAATTGTGTGGTATAGACAGGTGACAACAGTTAAGTTTTTCGTGAATATGAGAAGATGAAGTTTACATACCTTGATTCACACAGTTTGAAAGTTATTCTAGTTCTTTTCATATGACACAGTTCAGAAAAGTTTGCATAAATAGTATAGACTATCAATTCAGAGAGCAACAAGTTATAAGTATCCAAATGTTTTCATGCTATTCTGAGAGGACAGTGAACAGAGCAGGATATTCCCACTCTGATTCAGTCTTTTAAGAAAAATGCTTTTTAATCCTTCCTAACAAATTTGAGATACTTTTAGGGCAAGTGAAAGAGCAGCTTTTTTAAAAAAGGATTATCATCAGTCCTTATGCCTACAACAGTTAGGCTGCAGATGCAAGGCACTCACATGGAGTATCATATGATGAGTAAAACACTCACTCTAAGCAGCTACATTAGTTGCATTTCTGAAGGGGGAAAAAACAAAAAAACCTAGAACAACACCCCACACGCACACATTTGAGCAATAATATCAAAGGCCTTTGCAAATACCAGTTGATAGATCACAGAAAGGCAAGATGACTGATTTAAAACAGCAATTTCTCAGGTATCCCATGGAAATCCAAACAGCTATATTAGCCAAATACAGCAGTTACAGTTTCTGCATGTCTAGTTGCTGTCAGTCAAAAGCCATTCCATTTGACTCTGAAATTTTAAATGCTATTTTTAAAACAGGATTTAAGTGACTCTTTAGGTGTTTTGTACCCTCAGTTCCTACTGTTTTTCCAGTTTCTTCACTCAAATCTTCAAGAGGAGTCTAAAAAATTCTTATTCTGTTCTAATAAAGGTAATGAGGTCAGTTTGGAAGAAGCAAAAAAAATTTAAAGACATATGAAAAACAGACACCAACTAATCACATACCTCCTACTTTCCAAAAAAGGGGGAAAAAACAACAACAGTGCTTTGGTTTCGAAATATACTGAACAAAATGCACCAGACCATGTGTTAACTATCGGCAAATACATACTTCCATCTCATACTTAAGAATGTCAAATAAAGCAAAGTGCTTAAAGCATACACATAAAGACCACCTTTCCAAATTAATTTCTAGATAATAAGGCAGTGAGAGCTATCAGAGCTATCTGAGGGAGTAAAGAGCAGGTATGCATCTACCAGAGATAGCTGAGAAGGTAATCATCTGCTTTCCTCATAACTTCACGATTCTCCACCATTGGCTATCAAGTCTATAAAATAAGTATTTATGAATTGAAGTAGCTGTTCCTGGATCCTCTGCTTCACAAATTCAAAACACATGATTCAGAAGTGTTTTGTGAAGCAAAAGTAGCAGTAGCAGGCCTTCTTAGTCCAAAAATAACCTAAAATGCTTAAAAACCACAACAAAACAGATTTCTTTTCAAATGTTTTCATATTTATCATTTTAGAAACTAGCTCTTTCATAGCACAGACACAAAAGGAAATCAAGTTTTCTAATACAACCCATGAGAGGTTTGTATTTCATTAGTAAATAAAGTATATAGCATATAAAACAATATTACCGTCAGATCAACTAGAAATCCCTCAAATGGCCCATATGAATTGTGCACAATAAGATGCAAGTTCAGTTGCCAAATAAGTTTGTATTCCAATATCTGTTCAAGAAGTTTCTTTCCTGCTCAAGAGTGCTTTGAGAGTTACCAGCAAACTGCATATTAAATTCCACTTTACGTGCCAAACCCCACACGTTGGCTTTGAGGAGGGGAGGGAAAAAACCAAAACAACAAAGAATTTTTAACTGCAGCATCCATCTTGTTATAAAAAATTCGGTTCAGAAAATGTATGACTTCAAAACACCATATTTAGAACACAGTAAACTCTTCCAAATGGAAATGGAAAGTGACCATATTTGTCTTTATTTGTATTTAAGCTCTCAAACTTCCTTTCCCATTACTTCAATCTTTTATAAGTATAAACAATTTACCTCTAATGTTCTGCTCCATACAATAACTCAAGATGTGTTGATAAATCACGTTACTATGCAAAGATGGTACCCCATCATTGACTTACTGAAATAAAAGCATTTGAAATACATACAACCTGTTCCCTAAATGAAATATATTGAAAAAAAAGGTGGAGGAGGGAAAAGTAAGTACAGAAGTAAAATAGGATTAAGGAAATCATAAAACAGAACAAGTAAGTTTAAATATACACTAAAGACATACAAGATACACTAAGGCTACAAATACAAGCACACACTGCCATGTCATTAAGTACTTCAAAGTCTTAATACATTTATTCCTGTAAGAACTTCACAAAAATGGCACTTTGGTTATCTTGCTGTCCTCCTCCATGTTTAGACATATATTTAGGATGACAAAGTACAGAAAGACTAAGATTGTATCCATGAGAAAAATCTGATATTTAAATGAAATTTAAGAACCAAAGACTGAAAAAAATATCTCAAAAGTTTTGACTTGTTTTATCCAAAGACTTTTTAATCAGTATATTTCCTACCACGTGTAACATTCACTCTTTTCTCTGTATCTGAAAATATTTCAGTCTGCCAATTCCAAATTTCCAAGTTGAACTGAACCCCATCAACATTAAACCAGCTCTACTCCAAAAACATTACTTGGGGAGTCTGATCCAGTATGCTTACTTTAAGGTGGCTACTTCTTAAATATATACAGCATGTAATGGAAGCCTACTGCTGTGTTTGGCTACTTGTGTGGCACCTGAGTGAGGCTGCAGTGCCCGTACAGGCAGTCAGAGCAGGGCTACAGATCCCCCAGACAACTGGAAGGACCCACAAGACACCCATTGGATCCAGCGATGAGACTTGGTTGCTGCAATTTCAATGTTCAGTGGTGGAAGCCCCAAAACTTCAGTTATATATGCTCAGGTTCAGGTGAAACACCTCCAGTACCTCCCCTGGGGCAGGGAGTTTTACACTGGATGATGGTGTAATACTGTAAGTCACAGGATACTTTGGGAGTCTTTGACACCTTTTAAGATGTTGTAGCTGTCTCTTATGTCAGTGCAGCTGAGCCCATTATGGCTCATCAACAAGAGATGAATACCTTCAGGCTAGGTGTGAATGTTCTGGAGAGTTATCACGGCTGAGTCATAACCTCATGGGGTTTGCCTCTTTCCTTATCTTGTTTAACATCCAGCTCGTAGCCTGAGGTGTCAGATGTGCACTCCTTCAGCACCTGGCCTGGGTGGCCACTCTTCACGTTGTTAGCAAAGCACACTGCTGATTGAGCCATTAGCACCAATAGTCCAGTCTCTTACGGCACCTGGGCAGTCATTGCAGGTGGTCAAATGTTTGAGTCATTAATCACTAGCAGTTCAGTCTCTTTAGAGAAGGCAAAACACCCAAAAGCCAAAAAGGCATATTTTGAGAAAAGGTGGATACCATAATTGTTGTGTAACCCAGGACAATGCTAAAGCTTTCTTGGTTGTTGCAGCTAAGGAGGAAGGGTTACAGGCTCTTGGTGTCTCACTGGAGGATGCAGCGGTGAAGGGAAGTCTGGAGGAGTAGATGGTGCGAACACTGGGATGCTAGGAGCCCTGTATAATATGGGATTTCCCATGTGAGAGCTTAAATTCCTAGATCTGTAAATCATAGCTTAAAGGATGTTATTCTTTTCTCTATTTCCACCCTCATGACCAAGAGCTTGAATTAACAGCTTATTTTGACAACTTTATTTCTCTGAATGTGGTAGCGTTAGCTAGGCAGTTATGATTAGGAAATTGTATTGTGAAACTTGTAGAAACTTGTAGGCTTAGCTATTCCTTTGTTTTAAAGAAAAGGGAACACAATCTCAAGAGGAATGGGCTGTCTGAACAACAGTCACCACAAATAAAGTCAGCAGGACTGAGCAGTAACTGGGGGAAAGGTAATTCCAGCAAGGGAGATCATGACCATCAACCCATTAACCACATACTCAAAATGGATCCCTGACTTAAATGGAGGGAGGAACTGTGCCTGCAGACTAATGAGCATGAGAAGCGAGAGATATAACTAGCAAATAGGGAGTTGAGTACTAATTAATGAAAAATCTATGTAATTTGTAACCAATGAATGCTGATGCCTTTGTTTGTTAAAATGTATAAATGGTGTAAAGTTCTGATTATCAGGGAGCCAACCTTTTGTGGGAACCACCCAACTCCCTACTTTGTGCAAACCAGAATAAAAAAATAGAAATACCTCGCCTCCGTGTGTGAATTGGCGCTGTGCACTGGGTAATGAGCCCACGTTCGTTGTATGTGTTCCAAAAAACTGAAGATTTGAGTGTTGTCAGCTATGTAAAATATCTAAAATACCCATCCTAAAAACTTTCAATGCACATTTTCTGCAGAAAAGCTGCAAAATGAGAAAGTAAAATCAAAAGAAGGGAAGATAAACCAAAAAATAGTTCAAAGTGATAGTAATATGTATGGTGAAAAGGACAGAGAGATGATAAGGTAAAAAAAATGGCTTAAGAGCTGAAGAAATAGTACTTCAGTCTTTTCACAGCATTTTTCTATATGTTGAAAGGTACTGGGAGAAAAGAGAAGACATGGGGGGAAAAAAAACAACCAACAGAGAACTGAGTCAAACACATGAGAACAACTAGATTCAGATACTACTTGCAGTTAGGGGCACTGATTTTAGTTGCAGAACAACACCATTATTCTGTTTATTGTATATTTTCATGGAATAAAATGGTAGGTTTTATGAGTAAGGAAATCAGGATCTGTCCTAGAGTGAGCATGTTATGGAATATTTTAAGTTATAGGAAACTTAGGAAAGGAAAACTTTTTTTTCTTATGAACATTCATGTAGCAAGAGGGTTTGTTGCCAGCAACTAAGTACCAGGTACCTGCTTGCTCACTCCTCCCTGCCTCTGGTGAGATGGGGAGGAGAATTGGAAAAGGTAAGAATCATCATTTGAGATAAGAACAGTTGATGCACAATATAGTTGCTCCCCACCCACTGACCCATGCTCAACCAGTCTCCAAGCAGCAATCAGTCCCTCCTAGCCAACTCCCCCTAGTTTATATACTGAGCATGACTTTTTATGATATGGAATATCCCTTTGACCAGTTCAGGTCAGCTGTCCTGGCTATGCTCCCTCCCAGCTTCTTATGCACCTCCTCATCAGCTGAGCACGGGAAACTGAAAAGTCCTTGACTTAGGGTAAGTACTACTTAGCAACAACTAAAACTTAAGTGTATTATCAACATTGTTCTCATAGTAAATCCAAACCACAACACTGTACCAGCTACTAGGAAGAAAATTAACTCTCCCAGCTTGACTGGTGTTTTTGATAAAGAGAGTGCTGTGTTCTCAAAGCGAACACTGTTTAACAGTCTGCATGGTCTGCATGTTTTTCCCATGGCTGAAAACAGTCAAACATGAGACGAGTGTGAATGTGTGGAATCAAAACACCAGTTTAGCAAGATCCTGGGAATTCTGGTTAACTAAAAGACAAACACCAAGTGCTGTTTACAAAGGAACCCTAATAAAAGGGGAATGATGGAAAGATCAGTGGACAAGTCCCAAAATCAAACTCTATGTGTGCGCAGCCTCATTCCTTTCAACGCCCATATTTGCCATAAGGTAACACTTAAGGAAATGCATAAAGGAGAGAAAGGGAAAAAAAGGATAAGGGTGGAAAGAATGTATACAGTCATCACCCACTGGATCCAGCGATGAAACTTGGTAGTTGCAGATTCCATGTCTGTTGGTTGAAGTGGTGGTCTTGCTCCATTGGGGCTGGGGGAAGCCCCCCACAAAACTCAAAGATGCTATATGAGTTGTTATGCACTTCGAGCTCAGGTGGGAATGCCTTGTACCTCCCCGGGGCAGGGAGTTTTACAAGGGATAGTGTCACAGGCCATGCCAGGAACCTCCGACAGTTGCAACTGCCTATTGTGCTTCAATCATGGTCCATCATGGTCCAACACTTGAGATGTATAGCCCAGACTAGATGCACAGAAAGGGAGGACATTGGCATGATAAAAGGGATTTTCCCACCTTTCAGGACTTGCCTCTTCTTAACCTCTTCTCTTCCTCAGGCAGGCATCTGCACCCAGGATAGCTGGACAATGGCACCCACTTATCTGATCCTTTAGCAGTTTTGGGGGGGGCTTTGCTGGGTGAGCAGCTGCTTCTTTTCAGTTTCCTAAAGTCTTTTGGTGATCTTAGAATGTGTAAGTCATTAACTGTTTCAGTCTCTGACAGCAACTTCCTGGTTTTTTAAGCTCCTTAAAAATATCATGAAGAGTGCTGACATAAAAAGGAAATTGTTTTATATCCAATTGTTATGGTTTGAGATTCCCAAAATCCAATTCCCTAGTCCAAGCCCCCTCCCACATCTCAACCTAGTGTAAGATATGTTTTCCAGACAATCACACGAGACTCAGAATGGGGGAAAGGGAATATATTACAATGACTGTACAAATAAATACTACAATACACTATATACAATCTTAATTATCTCTACCATGACATAAGTATTTACAATGGATCAAATCTCTTCTCCCCTCCAAATAAAAGTCCAGGAGGGAAGAAGGAAAGATCCTTTCCAGTCTCAGAGCAGCAGTTTCTCTAAGGCAGCAGTCATCTATCCTCTTCTCATGCATGCAGCAGCCATGACTGGATCTCTGCCAGCACACACGAGGGGGGTATCCAAGCCCCCTCGGCCCCGTCGTCTTTCAAGCAAGGGGTCTTCCGTGGGCTGCATTTCCCAGGACAAAGGGGTGCTACCACCACGTCATATCACGAAACTCAGGGGTCTTCGCGACAGTCCTTATCTTCAGGGGATTTAAGTTCCCTACAGAGCTCTGTGCTCTATCTCAAGCAGCGAGGGAGCCAAGGTCACTCTCTCTGCATTCCTTTTTGGAGCTTTCTAGCTCCTTTCTGCAGTGCTGCTGCAGTTCACCCCTCCCTCAGAGGTGAGGGGTCTCCAGGGAGTTTGGGGTTCTTATTCAGTTCTTACCCAAACTCTGTAGAACTCAGTTCTCTCTCTCTCTCTCTCTCTGCTGGCTTTCTCTCGGCTCTCCTTCCAGGAGTTCTCTCTGCGGTGCTGCATGCCTTCGTTGCTGCTTAGTCTTATCTTTCCTGGCTCTATGCCACCGTTTCTCCGGTCAGTACTGGTCTGCCGCTGCTTTCAGGATCTCTTGTTGCTGCTCACAGTGGAGAAACATCTCCCAGCTCAACTACAGACACTTAGCCCAGTCTAACACTGTTCCAAGTCTCTGCAGCTCCCCCTAGTCAGGGGCTGGGGGGCCAGAGCCCCCCAGGGGCTCTTGCCCTTTTCTTCCTCGTGGCCTCAGAACATGGCTACCTTCTTCTACCAAAACTACTACTACTTTCTCTTCTGGTCTGGTTGTGATATGTTTATATTTTGCAGAAGCACTCATTGACTAAAACTTCAAAACTTCAAGGGTCACCATCCCCTGGGGTTTTACCATTTTATAACTGCAGGGGGAAAACTGTTTTACCACCACCACACCAATACATATCAGTTCAGTTTTCATCTGTGGTAGCTATGACATCATGTAATTTTTCAAATAATAATAAAAAAAGAAAGCAAGAAATTATTTATGTTATACAAAATGAAATCACTCTCAGTGAATTTTCACAGAAATATATGAGAAAAAATGGTCCTCTAGGGGTTCCAGTGTGTACTCCTATGTAATGTCAGGATTCATTGCATTATTGTTAAATCATATCCTGTAAGTTGATGTATAGTCTTCATGAATAACTCTATAAAGGTGATTTAACAACTTCTTGTGGCAGCTTGTCCCATTGCTTCACCAATCATATGGTTCTCTCCAATACTTTGCATAATTTCCCTGTTATTGCTTTCATTTTTTATAATTATTCACTTCCTCTAAATAGCCAGGCCAATGGCATTGATATCTAGTTACAGAAACTTAGGTTTCTATTCAGAGTCCTAGACAGCCTATACCTAGATTTCAGAACTTTCTTTTCTCTGATCTTATTTTAAAACCTTTTGCCATTCTTATTTCTTTCATTTTTTTCATCAGTGTTTAAAAGAGAAAATTTTAAAAATTGCTAGAATCTTGACAACACATTCTGATCCTTCTACACATAGAAATTAAAAATTGCACCCTCCATGCATGGGATATCTAAAAGAACCTGGTCAAAGACTATTAGACTGACAGATGCACAAGAAGTTGGGACAGGACAGAGTTGGGACAGTTAAGCTGGGAGTGAGTGAACAGCTGTACGGGACTTCACTGCATACCAGGGTTAACCCACAGAAAAGCTGCTGTCTGAGGAGAGCCCACGCTGGAGCAGGCTCCTGGCAGGAATTGTGACCTGTGGAATGGACCCACACTGGAGCAGTTCTTGAAAAACTGCATCCCATGGGAAGGACTCACGTTGGAGAAGATCATGAATGACTGCATCCCATTGGAGAGACCCCATGCTGGAGCAGGGGGAAAGTGTGCAGAGGAAGGAGCATTGGAGACAAAGTGTTATGAACTGACCTTAACCCCTGTTCCCCATACCCCAATGAGCTGCTCAGCAGGGGAGGAGTGTCCTTGTTTTGGCCAAGGACAGGTTTAATTTTTATAGTAACCAAGAGGGGGCGGAACCTGTAGGTTGTTATTCTATACCATCCACATCATTGCTGGGCTGGAAGTAAGGGATTCTCACTTCTGGGAAGGGAGGAGGCATGGCTTCAGGTGGAAGAAAAAGCTGATGCATGGAGGGGTTGCCGCCATTTTGTTAATTTTTCCGGGAGAGCAAGCAGCGAGCAGAGCAGTGGAGTGGCTCCAACTGCAGTCATGTTGGGTTGGATTCAGTAAGTGTTTTTGCTTATACACTGTTGTTATTAGTATTGTTACTGTTTGTTTTCTTATCTATTTCCCCAGCTTTTCACCCCCTTTTCCTCCTTCAGGCCTGTTACAACAGCTTTTGAGAATTTTGAATTTCCTTCGGATGTTAAGGAAAGCATGCTCTTGTTGCTATGTCTGCTATGTCTCCTCAGTACAGTCTACACCATGTTTAGAGTTAGGACAGAGACTTTTAGGAAGGTCATTCAGAGATCTGCCATGAGGGTGGATAGTCATGAGTGGCATGGAATGTGGGAGAAAATGAGCTAGTTTTTGTGGAAATTCTCTGCTCCAATGGTTTGGAAGTTCACCCCTGAAAAACTGCAGGATCCTGTTAAAGTGACAGAATATTTGCAAGGAGAATGCTGTGGCCACTCCAGAAAGGACCAACTTATTGCAGTGTGCTGGGCCCTGGCTACTATTTATCAGACACTGCTTGATACTAGACAGCACCCTCAGGGGGAGGAGGAGGAGGAAAGCAGATCAGAAGGCACTGTGGCCCCTCAAACTGCAGCTGAACCAGAGGAACAACTTGTGCCAGTAGCAGTTGCTCCTATACAGAAGAAGAAATCCAAGACAAAATCAATTCACCTAGTGAGGGATGAAGAGGAAGCAGGGTCCTCAGAACAGGAGGAAGAGGCAGGGCCAGAGATAATCACCTGATCCCTATCCCCAGGTGAGCTGCGAGATATGCAAAAAAATTTCAGCCTTTAGTTGGGCGAGCCCCTGGTGGTGACCTGGCTGCTCTGATGCTGGGATATCATGGCCCATGATATGAAACTAGATGGTAGTGAAGCCAATCAACTGGGATCCCTGTCCCAGGATATGGGCACTGCCAAGGGGATTGGGAAGAGGACAGAAACTCAGTCTCTGGAGGTGACTCCTGTCAAGTGTGAGAGAAAGATATTGTCTTGGTTTAAGACAAATGTTGGGGTGGAGACTCCAACTAATGAACCCCCTCCCCTTTTATTAAAACCGGTCCTCTTTCACCAATACAGACAGACAAAATTCAAGGAGATATAAGTTAAAAAATAAGTTTACTAAAAAGATATAACAACTGTAACAATACAAACAAAATGGTTTAAGCCAATAATAGACACAAATCATTCCTAGTCTCTTCCCCCTTGGTGCACAGACAAGTTGGTGGCTGACGTACTATCCCCACCCTCCCCTTCCCTCCTGGAAGACAAAGAAAGTACTGTGGCAGAAAAGTTCCCGCAGTTTAACGTCCCCCCTAGCTAGACAAAAACCATGGGGAAACAAGGGCAAAGCAAAAACCTGGAAGGCTATTTTGTCCGTGTATTGGGTCTGGCTGAAATGGAGTTTATTTCTCCATAGCAGACCTAACATAGCTTCCCCTCGGCTGGGACTCAGTGGCAAGATTTCATGGAGTGGGATTTGCGAGGTGGCAGAGGGTTACTTCTCTGCATCACTCAGCTGGGCTCAGCTCCTTTCCGACTCAGCAGTGGCGACTCTCATCCCCGACAGTGGCTGAGGTGTGTGGAGCTGTGTAGCTTGCAGTGCTCATATGGCTGCTCCCTTTTTTTCTCCCATGCTGGGGAAGAGAGGTGGCTCTCAGATGGAGAGAGTTCCACTTCTGCCCTGGCATCCAGGACTACTTCCTCTCCCCCACCCCACGCCTGGCTGTGGCAAAGGGGTTAGTCTTAAAGGAACAGATTCTTCAAAACAGTGTTGGAAAAAGAGAATAAAATACAATACCTACTTTGACAGGTATTCTCTCAAGGATGATCTAGTAGTGTGCCCAAGCAGGTGGAACACCATGGAGAAAGATATACAGTACCTGAGAGAATTAGTTGTGCTGGAGGTAATCTGTAAGGATTCAAATAACGAGCAGTTCCCCGTAGATCCAGAGGAGGTCCAGTGTACACAATCCATGTGGCAGAAGTTTGTATGGAGCGCACCACTGTCGTACACCAACTCAGTGGCATTGATGTCAATGAAAGAAGGAGGACAAAACAGTGCTTCAGGTGACTACCTGACTCCGGCAATATGAAGATCATCTTTTTTCCTCCCTACTGACCTGCACCCAAGCTGTTGAAAGACTGTCCAAGACTGCAGACAGGCTCGAAAGACTTGAGCAAACTAGAGAGGAAATGTCCCATGCCCCGCCAGTATGGACCAGAGTCTCTGCTATTGGGAGCAAACACAGAGAGGATACACACCACCAGGTAACCTGTGGTTTTACCTGCATGACCACGAAAAGGACATGAGGAAGTGGGGTGGAAACCTCACCTCTGCCCTTGCATCATGGGTACATTGGTTGAGAGGAAGATCAACCACAGCAGGAAATTCTTCAAGGATAAATGCCACTCCAGTTTCCAGTGGGCAAGTCCTCAGACAGAATAGGAGGGCTGATGTTTCTTCCCATCCTCTTGAAGGGACCTCCAGTTCATATTTACAAGAAGTGAGCAATGAGTACCATGACCAGAACTAGAGGAGCCCTGCCTCCAACCAAGTGGAGGAAAGGGACAATCCTATCTATTGGAGTGTGTGGATCCAATGGCCTGGCACATCAGACCCACAAGACTATAAGGTTTTAGTTGACACCAGTGCACAATGTACCCTGATGCCATCAAGATATGTTGTGGCAGAATCCATCTCTATTTCTGGGGTGACAAGGGGATCCCAACAACTGGAAACTGAAGTGAACCTGACTGGGAACAAATGGCAAAACCACCCCATTGTGACTGTCCCAGAGGTCCGATGCATCCTTGGTATAGATTACCTCAGGAGAGGGTATTTCAAGGACCCAAAAGGGCATTGTTGGGCTTTTGGGATAGCTGCTGTGGAGACAGAGGAAATTAGATAGCAGAATACCTTGCCTGGTCTCTCAGACAACCCTTCTGCTGTGGGACTGATGAGGGTAGAAGAACAACAGGTACCAATCACTACCGCAACAGTGCACCATCAACAGTACTGCACCAACTGACTCCATGACCCACATCCATGAGATGATTCATGAACTGGAGAGCCAGGGAGTGGTCAGAAAGACTCACCCTTTAATAGTCTGTCATGGGTTTACTTGTTCTAAAAAACCAAACGGGAATTTTTCTTTCCCCTGTTGCATATGGGGGAGGGATGTTGAATGGAGAGGACAGTTTTCTGCCTTGGGTGATTACCTACACAAAGGACCTGGCTGGCAGAACTACATTCCATCCTGATAACCCTCTCTGGGGCTGGGTAGGGGGTGGGGAGTTTTTCTCCCCTCCTCTCCTTGGAAAGCGGGACTTCACTTTCTGCCTTAATGGAGGCAAGGGGTGTGCGTGTGTTGGAAAAGCTTTGAGGTCGTTTTACTCTCGACCTGGTCATTTGGCTGCTCTCTGACCTCTGCTTGCCTGCGCGCTGCCCTGTCTCCAGCATGAATCTGCTCAGATTTCATCGGAGAGTTTGTGCTCATAGACGAACAAGGGGAAGTCCTGCCTACAGCCAGCTGCAGACAGTGTGAGTTTAGTGGGAAAGAAACCGCCCTTCTTTTCCCTTTTTTTCCCCCTTCCCCTCCTCAGGGTATGGAGGGAAAAGTCTCCATTTTTCGGCTTCTCCTGCGATCCAAGGCCCCCACGCGGCGACCGCCAGAGCCCAACAGCGCCCCCTGCTGGCCACCACAGAGCACTGCAGGCTCTGCTCCTCCAGTGATCCAACAGTGCTCCTGCCAACCATGATTAGAATCGTACTAGAGGACAGAGAAGTATCAAACTGTTTCCTTTTTGAAGGGGACTTTTGGGTACAGGATTATTGTTTAGTTGTTTTTGTGTTCTGTTGCTGGTTTTGCCAATATACATATATCCTTTAATAAAGGGTTGTTATTTCTTCCTTTTTCCATACTTCCTTGATTGGAACCTCTTAATTTCGAATTTACGATTGCTGAGAGAGAGGAGTTTGGTCTACCTCATAACTCATCCTCCTTAGCAAAACACTCCAGTCTCCTTAAACTGAGACATAGTCCTATATGGCCAGTGTGTAAGCCCATTGGAGAGTGGAGACTGACAATAGACTATCATGGTCTGAATGAAGTCACACCATCACTGACTGCTACTGTGCTGGACATGCTGGAACTTCAGTACAAACTGGAGTCCAAGGCAACCAAGTGGTGCCACCATCGACATTTTTCTCCATTCCTTTAGCAGCAGAGTGCAGGCCACAGTCGACTTTCACCTGGAGGGGCATCCGGTACACCTGAAACCGACTGCCCCAGGGCTGGAAACACAGCCCCACCATTTGCCATGGACTGATCCAGACTGCACTGGAAAAGGGTGAGGCTCCTAAACA
This sequence comes from Corapipo altera, assembly GCF_003945725.1. Classification (NCBI taxonomy): domain Eukaryota; kingdom Metazoa; phylum Chordata; class Aves; order Passeriformes; family Pipridae; genus Corapipo; species Corapipo altera. The sequence goes on from NW_020885027.1 coordinate 664,900, forward strand.
CTTGCAGTACATTGATGACATCATCATAAGGGGCAACACAGCAGAGGAGGTTTTTGAGAAAGAAGATAATCCAGATCTTCCTGAAGGCCAGTTTTGCCATAAACCAAAGAAAGGTCAAGGGATCTGCCTGGGAAATTCATTTTTTAGGAGTAAAATGGCAAGATAGACATTGTCAGATTCCAACAGATGTGGCCAACAAAATAGCAGCCATTCCCCACCAACCTGCAAGAAGGAAACACAGGCTTTCCTTGGTACCATGGGGTTTTTGAGGATGCATATTCCAGATTACAGTCAGATTGTAAACCAAGACAATCATGTGACCTGGAAGAAGAACAATTTCAAGTGGGGTCCTGAACAACAACAAGCTTAATAACAAATTAAACAGGAGATTGTTCATGCAGTAACCCTTGGCCAAGTCAGGACAGGACAACATGCAAAAAATGTGCTCTACACTGCAACCAGGGAGAATGGTACTTCCAGGAGTCTCTGGCAAAATGTATCTAGGGACACTCAATGACTACCCCTGGGATTCTGGAGTCAGGGATACAAAGAATCAAAGACCTGCTACACTCCAACTGAAAAGGAGATACTGGCAGCCTATGAAGGGGTTCGAGCTGCTTCAGAAGTGATTATCACAGAAGCACAGCTCCTCCTGGCACCCCGACTGCCAGTGCTGAGCTGGACATTCAAAGGGAAAGTCCCTTCTGCACGTCATGCCACTGATGCTATGTGGAGTAAGTGGGTCACGCTGATCACAGCAAACTTGCGAATAGGAAACCCCAATCACCCAGGGATCTTGGAAGTCATCACGAACTGGCCCAAAGGTGAAAATTTTGGACAATCAGAAGAAGAGGAGAAAGCGACATGCGCTGAGGAGGTCCCACTATATAATCAGCTACCTGAAAATGAAAAACAATATGCTTTCTTTACTGACGGTTCCTGCCCTATTGTAGGGATACCTCAAAAATGGAAAGCTGGTGTATGTAGTCCTACGTGATGAGTCGCAGAAACTATTGAGGGACAAGCTGGATCAAGTCAGGTTGCAGAGCAGAAAACCATACAGAATATGCTGAGTTGGAAGGGATCATCAAGTCCAACTCCTGATATTGCTGAATGAGAGAAATCTCCAACACTACACTGACTGATGGATAGTGCCAAATGCTCCATGGGAGTGACTAAACTGATGGAAAAAAAAACAATTGACCGACAGAGGGAAACCCATCTGGGCTACTGAATTGTGGCAAGACATCGCTGCCTGGGTGGAGAAGTTGACTGTGAAAGTACATCACATAGATGCACATGTACCCAAGAGTCAGGTGACTGAAGAACATCGTAGAAATGAACAGATGGATCAGGCATCCAAGATTAAAGTGCCTCAGGTGGATCTGGACTGCCAACATAAGGGTGAGTTATTTCTATCTCGGTGGGCCCATGACGCCTCAGGTCACCAGGAAAGAGATGCAACATACAGATGGGCTTGTGATTGAGGGGTAGACTTAACCATGGATGCTATCTCCCAGGTTATGCAGAACTGTGAAACATAGGCTACAATCAAACAGGCCAAGTGGGTAAAGCCTCTGTGGTATGGTGGATGATGGTCAAGATATAAATATGGGGAGACCTGGCAGATTGATTACATCACACTCCCACAAACCCACCAAGGCAAGTGCTATGTGCTTACAATGGTGAAAGCAACCACTGGATGGCTGGAGACACATCCTGTGCCTCACGCCACTGCCTGGAACACCATCTTGGACCTTGAAAAGCAAGTCTTGTGGTGACATGGCACCCCAGAACAAATTTCATTTCAGAAACAACCTCATAGACACCTGGACCAGAAAGCATGGTATCGAGTGGGTATATCACATTCCCTATCATGCACCAGCCTCTGGGAAAGTTGAACGGTACAATGGACTTGAGTATTGTGTTCAACTCTGGGTCCCTCAGTTCAGGAGGGATATTGAGGTGCTGGAGAGGGTCCAGAGAAGAGCAACGAGGCTGGTGAGGGGACTTGAGCACAGGTCCTATGAGGAGAGGCTGAGGGAGCTGGGGTTGTTCAGTCTGGAGAAGAGAAGGCTTAGAGGCGACCTCATCACTCTCTTCAACTACCTGAAGGGAGGTTATAGCCAGGTGGGGGTTGGTCTCTTCTCCCAGGCAACCAACAATAGGACAAGGGGACATGGGCTCAAGCTCTGCCAGGGGAGGTTTAGGTTAGATGTTAGGAAGAAATTCTTTACAGAGAGGGTTATCAGGCATTGGAACGGCCTACCCAGAGAGGTGGTGGATTCACCATCCCTGGAGGTTTTTAAAAAGAGATTGGACGTGGCCCTTAGTGCCATGATATAGTAATTGGAGTTGGATCAGGGGTTGGACTTGATGATCTTGGAGGTCTTTTCCAACCCAATCTATTCTATGATTCTATGATTCTATGACTGTTAAAAACCACATTGAAAGCAATGGATGATGGGACATTCCAACATTGGGGTCTACATTTAGCAAAGGCCACCTGGTTAGTTAACACTAGAGGCTCTACCAATCAAGCTGACCCTTCCCAATCAAAACCTCTACGCACTGTAGAAGGGGATAAAGTCCCTGTGGTGCATATGAGAAATGTGTTAGGGAAGACAGTTTGGATTAGTCCTGCCTCAAGCAAAGGCAAACCAATCCGTGGGATTTTTTTTTCAAGGACCTGGGTGCACTTGGTGGGTAATGTAGAGAGATGGGGAAACATGATGTGTACCTCAAGGGGATTTGATTTTTGGATGAGAACAGTCCGGAATGTTGAATTGTATAATATTTCTTGCTGAATGACACTGCCACTGTATGTCATGAGTATGGACTGCTCCACGTATGCCAGTCATGAGCTCCTGATGCAGCTTGCAACCAACCAACAGCACAGCAGCCCTCCTGCCCTGGAAGACATCTAGGATGGATAGAACCCACAGGATGAACTCAACAGACATATTGGAGGTACAGACAACCATTGACTACTGAAATGATACCTGTGCTTGTGTGCGTATATATATATATATGTATGTAGTTGGAGGATGTAGGGTCTGGGAATGATGGTATAGAATAAGGAGTGGATAATGCTCTAGTTTCGACCAAGGACAAGTAACCAAGAGGAGGCCGAGACGTGGTGTGTCTAGGTTGTTTGTCATGGGTTTACTCTGGGACCTAACCATTTTCAGCCCCAGGGGGCTAGTAAACCCATGACATTCTCTTACATTCTAATAGGAAAATTTTATATATTATACTATCCTGTAATAACTGGTTTTTAGAGTGCTAAGACACTGATGTTTAGCTGCTATGAATCCACTTGGTGAAATTTATTTTAATGTAATGATATGTTTTTATTCCTGGTGTTGATATGACCTTAGATTTATTGAAACGAACTTTTCTATAACCTTTTCTGCTGATCTTTGGAAAGAGTTGAAATCCTAGTATTTTCCCCTACTGTACCCAGAATCTCTCTGTTCTCTTGTCTTGCTAACCAAAATCACACTGGTTAGGGAAATACATTGTTATAGGTTTAAAATTGTCTCTTGTAATTTTACCATACCACCAGTAGGGGGCATGTGCTGAGAATGGCACTGGGATTTGCCACGCGGTCAACGCCGGGACCAGCCAGAGAGGGGCGGAGGGACCACACTTTAAGGTGCTTGCCACAGTGAGATCAAAGATCTGTCGCCTCCTCGACCCAGGCAGCCAACCCCTTCCTTCTGCCACGCAGCCGGAACCAGTTCCAGCCCCCAAGAGGTGGGGACCATTGCTGCGGCAACCACGCTGAGTCAAGGGCTTGTCCCATCTCAGCCCCACTCCACAGGTAGCCAGTGCCTGCAGGGAAGCCCCCCACCTGCGCCCGCCGCTGCCACCATTTTGTTGCCTCTATCGCATGGTGGCCACTATTAGTGCTGCTGCTCCCGGACTGCCTGATGCTGCTGAGAAAAGCCAGCCAGCGCCACCTTCTGGCCACGGTTGTAACTGCACCAAAGGAACCCGTAGTTACCAGTTCAGCAACACAGCAGTGGACAAAGAGACTTTTTCTGGGTAATATTCTCTTTCTGTTATTGTGTGTTTGTAGTTTATTCTGGGATTTTGCCTTTTGGTTTTCAGTAAACATTGTTACTTTGTTCCTATTTCATTCCTTGTGAGTCTCAATTTATTTTTAAATTTGCATTAAGTCTGGGAAAAGAGGGCTCTCTGTCCCATCTAAGGTCCTGTTTCCCTGGCAACATTGTCTTCAAACCAAGAGATACGTCTGCATTCAAGAGGGGCTATTTTTATGGATTTACTCATTCAACATTGAATTAAAATTCCCAAATTGCTTCAAATAATCTCCAGTTACCTCAGTTTTCTGAGGTCCCAACTTTTTTCTGTCCTTTTCTTTCACAGAAATTTTTTATTTTATTACATCCTGAGAAGTTGTCCAATGGACTGCAATGGAAAAAGCTTGTTTTCCAAAGGATCCTTTTGGAATTCCAAACTAAGAACCAGTATTTCTTAGCTGGTTCATCATTGACATGTGTGTGCCTAGTGATAGATCAGGATATATTCACCAGATCATCACTAAACCACTTTCCACTACTTATCAGCAGTCCTGGAAAACCAGGGAGGTCTCAGATGACTGGAGCCTGGCAAATGTAATGCCCATCTACAAGAAGGGCCAGAAGGAGGCGTCAGACTGACCTCAGTGCAGGGAAAGGTTATGGAGCAGAACATCTTGAGTGCCATCACATGGCAGGTACAGGACAACCAGGGGATCAGGCCCAACCAGCATGGGTTTATGAAAGACAGGTCCTGTTTGACTAACCCGGTCTCCTTCCATGACAAGGTAACCTGATTAGTAGATGAGGGAAAGGCTGTGGATGTTGTCTACCTGGACTTTAGTAAAACCTGTGACACCATTTCATACAACATTCTCCTGAAGAAACTGGTTTCTCATGGTTTGGACGGGTGCATTGTTCACTGGGTAAAAAACTGGTTGGATGGCTGAGCTCAGAGAGTGGTGGTGAATGGAGTTAAATCTGGTTGGCAACTGGTCACTAGTGGTGTTCCTGGGGTCAGTATTTGGTCCAGTCCTGTTTAATATCTTCATTGATGACCTAGATGAGGGGGCCGAGTACACCCTCAGTAAGTTTGCAGACTACACCAAGTTGTGCAAGAGCGTTGATCTGCTGGAGGGTAGGAAAGCTCTGCAGAGGGATCTGGACAGGTTGGATAGATGGGCCAAGGTTGGTTCAGTATGAGGTTCAACAAGGCAACGTGCTGGGTCCTGCACTTGGGTCACAATGATGACCTGACACTTGCCATTACTGCTTTAGAAAGAAGTTACAGATGGATTCTCAAATCACTGAAAACTTTACCTAGACTCAGAGATGCTGTGGTGGGTTAACCTTGGAAAAGCTTGTGAGACAAGGTAAAAGACAGGGAGATCACTCACCAATTGCTGTCAAACGTGGGTAAAACAGACTTGCAGATTAATTTATTGTTGATTAAAAATAGAGTAAGATAATGAGAAACAAAGATGAAACTAAAACCACCTTCCCACATTGCACTTCTTCAAGAACTGCTCCAGCATAGGTCCATTCCACTGGGTACAGTTCATCAGGAACAGACTGCTCCACCATAGGTCCCCCATGGGCTGCAGTTGTAGCCAGGAGCCTGCTCCAGCATGGGTTCTCCATGGGCTGCAGCTTCCTTCAGGGTGCATCCACTTGCTCTGGCATGGGGGTCCTCCACACGCTGCAGGGTGGATCCATGCAGTGCTCCACTGTGGTCCTCTCCATGGGCAGCAGGGGAACAACCTGTGTTACTATGGTCTTCTTCACAGGCTGCAGGGGAATCTCTGCTCTGGTACCTGGAGCACCTCCTCCCCCTCCTTCACTGACCTTGGTGTCTGCAATGTTGTCTCTCTCACATTTTCTCATTCCTCTCTCACAACTGCTGTGAAGTGGTTTTTTTAACCCTTCTTGAATATGTTATCACAAGTGATACTCCCATTACTGATTGGCTTAGTTTTGACCAGCATGGGTCCATTTTGGACTTGGTTGAACCTGACTCTGTCTGACATGGGGGCAGCTTATGGTGTTGTCGCAGTCTGATGAGACTGGACTGTTTGCTAAAGAGGATGAGTTATGAGGTAGACCAAACTCCTCTCTCTCTGCAATCGTAATGTCAAATTAAGGGGAAAAACAGAAGAAAAGATATATGTATGTTGGTAAAAACAGTAACAAAAAAAAACCAAACAAAAAACCAAGGAACTAGACAGCAATCCTAGAAAAAACAACAACAACAACAAAAGTCTACAAGAATACTTCTCTGTCCTTTAGCACAGTCCTAATTGTGGCCTGCAGGGGGGCGTTGTTGGATCGTTGGAAGGTGCAGGGTCTGCAATGCCCTGTTGGGACCGGCAGGGGGCGCTGTTGGACCGCCGAAGATGTAGGGCCTGCAGTAACCTGTCGTGGTCAGCAGGGGGTGCTGTGGGGTCACTGAAGCTGTAGGACCGGCAGTACCCTGTCGTGGTCAGCAGGGGGCGCTGTTGGGCTCTGGCAGCCACCACGTGGGCAGAGGGGTCTGGAGGGAGCAGTCCCAGCCTGCAGGAGAAACCGAGAAGGGAAATGGGGGGGGGCCCTTTTCCTCAACGGAGGGAAGGGGTGAGGAAAAAAAAAGTTCACCCCCCAAGAGGACTCACTGTTCCCAGATGGTAGTGTTCCAAGGCTCTCCCCTCTTTCTCCCAGAAAGTACAGAAAAGAAGCAACAAAGACTCGTCGACCCCGGCGGGAATCACAAGACACTGGCGGTACAGGGCCGGTAGTCAGGTCTCACCAGGACGAAAAAAAAAACAGGGAAGAGAGTTGGCTCCCAGACTTTCCTCTAGAAATGCCTGAAAACAGTCCCCGTCCCTGTTCCGACCTGAGCACTCTGCCTTCTCCCGTGTCCTCCCTGTCTGCCCAAAAACATCCCCCCCCTCACTCCAGCAGTTAATGGGCCATTAACGAGGTCAGTCAGTTCTTTTGTAAGGCTAATCGACTCCCTTCCCCCTTCGAACTCTGTTTCTCTTACAGGGAAAGCAGGGGAAGGGAAAATTCCTCTCTCAGATTTATAACCCATAACAGGTGTCTTCTCACAGAAACCACCCTTGCAGTCACCTTGCTACCAAAACCTTGCCACATAAACTCAATACATTGTCTTGAGAAGCTTATCAGGAAAGTAAACAAAAGCCATTATAATCTCAGGAGATCAGTTGCCCTGAGAAAACACTGAATAGGATGGAGGTAAAGATACAAGAAAGATCCTTAGAAGCATGAAACTTATAGAGCAAACCCAGAACCTGTATGTCCAAGAAGATACAATTTGTATTCTTTCTTGGAGATAATTTTTTATTAGCATTCAGATCTGCAAAATAAATCCTTAATTTGTAGCATTCAAGACCGAGATCCAAACTTTAGAAAAGTGTCTTGCCTTCCAGCATCCTCAACATGCAAATATATATTTGTGACTTCATTTATTTGAGGGATTATTTAATTTGGGATGTCTAAATATGAAATGACAGCTGTACATCAGATGCTCAGCTATTCTCACAATAACAAACAACTGTTTCTTCAAATGAATATGTGAATTTATTTGTGCTTGTGGTCAAGTCACAGGGAAGGCAGTACATGAAGACCATCTATCCTCTGTAGCACTTTCAGATGTTAAAAAGTCAAACAGGAGGAAAAAGTAATTTTTTGCTCTACATGCTGCACTGAGTTCAAACCTGGAGCTAGAGAGACAGCAGGCAGTAATCGTGTTGGAATCTCCTGAGTGTTTGGGGATTTTTTTGAAGATTAGCCTAGGACAGAGGGTAGAGAGAAGAGTGTGGAAAGACCAGAAGAGGAAGTAGGAAAGGGCTTAGTTTCATGTTAGAAGGCTAGTGTGTTAAAGAGGAAATGACAACCTAACTCCAGGTACCTTGGATAAATCCTGTGGCTCTGTCTCAAATTATTTGATAGTCATGCATTTCTGAAGTGCTACTTAGGTCTGGTTTTGCATGGTCCTGGAGTGGGTTTGTGACAACCTTTGGGTTGTATCACAGGAGAAAACTTACATCTATGTTACCTCTTAGTGTCAGTGGGATGAGTTCCATGGAATGGGACATTCACAACTTCTCTGGGCAACCTGTTCCAATGCCTTACTACACTCTGAGTAAAGAGAATTTCTTCCTAACATCTAATCTAAATCTCTCCTCTTTTAATTTAAAACTGTTGCCTCTTGTCCTATCACTATCTGTCCATATAAAAAATCACTTTCCCTATTTTTTGTAAGCTCCCTTTAAATACTGAAGGGCTGTGTACCAGGGTGAATTTATGCTGATACTTTTGGTCTGTGTTTGGCCCTGCCACCTGTGAAACCTTTGCTCTTTCCCTGCCAAGTTATGGGAAAACGAGCACTGATAAACGGGAAAGTTGTCCTTGAAGAGAGCTTCTTGTATAAACCGTTTTAATTGGTGTTCTGTGATTGGTTAATTGCCCTCCAAGGTCTCTTGAAGGAGAGATTGAAGAGGAGGATGAGGAAGGTTTAGCCCCAGACTCAATTAAGATAGACCCCCAAAACATACTGCGCATGCGTGAGGGGATTTCCGAAGTTCTCACGCGTGCGCAGAAGAGATGTACCGGGAGGTGGGACTGAGGGCCTCGGGCTGGGTGGTGCTGGCCACACCTGGGAGGTTGTGGCCACTCAATTAATTGTTTAAAAAGCAAATAGTGCTTTCTTGGGTTAGCTAACTTTACACCGACAACGTTGCCTTTGGCAGGGACGCCTGCCAGTTTGTGAACTTACTGACTCTCCAAGGATGCAGTTTCTACTATGGGTAATTATAGGTATGCTAGGTCTGTAAGATAACTTTATGGACGACAGTTGGGTAACTGGGGAGGTCGTGCTGGGGGCTTATTTCTCTCCTCCTTCCTCCCTTTTGGGTTTGTTGATTTTGTTGGCCACCTCTTGGTAATAAATATTGGTTTTTGTTAAGCTTTTAACGGTGTCTTGGTTTCAAGTTTCAGTATGGTTCTGAACCCTCCCTAATACAGGCTGCAATAAGGTCTCCCCAGAAACTTCTCCAGACTGAACAACCCTAATTCTGTCATCATGTCTTCCTAAGTGTCAGAGACTGAAATGGTTAATGATTTATGCATTCTAGGAGACTTTTGCAGGCTTTTGACTTTTGCATTATACCTCTGATGGGCAGTTGGGTCCATCCCTACCTCCAGTGCTGAAGGTGTCAAGCCCTGAAAGGGCAGGAAGAGCCGAGTTTACCATGCCCTCCACATGAACTCTGTGCTGAAACGTTGGGGGCTTTGTTACCATGCCCCTCACAAGAACTCTGCCATCATGATTGGCAATCATGAAAGGCGGGAAAAATATTGGGGGTTCATGGCACGGTCGGTAACACTATTCCATGGAAACAACTCCCCACCTCAGGGGAGGTGCAAAAGCATGCTGGGGGTATATATTAACTGGTGACTTTAAGGGTTTGGGTTTGTTCTTCTCCCCCACCACCTGCGAATCGAGACCATCGCTTTCAGGATTACCAATTTGCATCGCTGGATCCAGTGGGCGGTGACTATATGTTTTTTCCACTCTCATCTTTTCTTTTTCCTTACTCTCCCTTACTCTTATCCTGTCTTTCTCCCCCCTATGCATTTTCTCCCCCCCCCCAAAGGTTGTCTCTATGTCACATTGTTATATGACAACACCCAAAATGCTAGCATACCTGTTGATACAAAATTGTTAAAATAAACCTTACCTATATATGTTTTCAGACACCGATTATTCAGTGTTGTTTCACTCTAATCCACCCCAAGGGAATTATTGATAAGAACCTGGGTTACCCCCCTCCCCTTTTTCTCGGGTGGGTCGTAACACTAAGAGATGTGCTCCATCCCTCTGATCATCTTCGTGGCCCTTCTCTGGACCTGTTTTAACAGGTCCACGTTTTTCTTGTGCTGAGGACCCCAGACCTGGACACAGTACTCCAGGTGGGGTCTCATGTTGGGCACATGTCATGGATTTACTCATCCTTTCCCCCTGGAGCTGAAAGATGGATAGTTCCAGATGGACTTCCGATGCAGAGCCAATTGAAAACTTTGGTAACGCCTCTGCAAATTACATATTTAAGAGGCTGGAAGAGAAGGCTTGTGGTGCAGAAGAAATTTGAGCCAGGAGAGTAGTGGGGGGAGCCAGACGGCCTGGGGGGCCCAGTATGCTGCTAGAGCCAGGTCAGGGCTGGGGCGCCACTCCCACTGCGAGCGGGGGCAGCAGCAATGGCCCAGAGCAACCAACTGCGGTCAGGGCTGGGACTGGACCCCTGACCAAGACATGCAGCAGAGTTCAGAAGAAATTGCAGAGAGCAAGAGAAAAGCTGCCCAGAGAGGCAGCAAGCAGAGAGGTCTCTGCAAAGGAGTGACAGCAACCACGGAGTGGCCCAGAGCGGCATAGCCTGTACCAACAGCCAACCAGAGCCGGACTGGGGGTGCCCTGCAAGCTGGGGCGGGGTGGTCAGACAGAGGAACATGGGATCACCCAGTCAAGAGCATTCGCAACTCAGAGAGAGAGAGAGAGAGAGAGAGAAACCACACTGAGCAGATTTATTCTGGGTGAGACTGGTGAAAACTATCGGGGCATAAAGACTGAGATGAACCCCAGAACCTGCAACCCAGGGGAGGGGTGAACCCAACTTGGAGGGGTCCCCCAAAAGCTTACTCCCCTAGGAGGGACCCCACAGAGCAGGGAAAAGACTCAGAGTTTTAGTTCCCTGTAACCCGTGGTGAAGATCATGGTGGAGTGGCTTTGTCCCCCTGCAACCCATGAAAGGAATATCAGGGGGCAAGGACCCCCTGCACCCCAATGGAGAGAGACTTTAGCTATTGCCCTGAGAGTTCTTCTCCTGCATTGATGTAGGGGGTTGAGGGGTGGTTAAAAGCATGTTTAATACTGTGTATTTTAATACTTTTTAGTTTCTATTCTGTTAGCAATAAATTTTAATATTATTCCTCACGTCAAGTCTGTCTTGCCTGTTGTGAACCTCTGTCACCTTTTAGCAATTTTGTGAAGGTTTGAATCGGGCCAGAGTAAACCCACAACAGCACAGTAGAGGGGGAGTATCACCTCCCTCAACCTGGTGGCCACTCTTGATGCAGTCCAGGATGCAGTTGTCCTTCTGGGCTGCGAGTGCACACTGTTGACTCATATCCAACTTTTTGTCCACCAGAACCCCCAAGTCCTTCTCCACAGGACTGCTCTCAGTGAGTTCTTCTCCCAGTCTGTGCTCATGTCTGGTGATAGGAGAAATAGAAATGCCCAAATAAGGAACAACAGAAGTCCTAAAGAATTAGATAAGGCATGTAACTCAAGTAAACAAGATGTAAACTGAACTCTGTGTACCTTCCCCCCACCCCTCCTTCCTTCCATGTTCTCCCTCCTCCCCCCCAGCAGTGCAGGGAGACAGGGAATGGGAGTTACGGTCAGTTGTCGTTTCTGCCTCTGCTCAGAGAGAGGAGTCCTTCCCCTGCTCCCGTGGGGTCCCTCCCATGGGAGACAGTCCTTGATGGACCTCTCTGGCGTGAGTCCATCCCACGGGCAACAGTTCTTCCCAAACTGCTGTCCCGTGGGTCACTCCTCCATGGGATGCAGTCCTTCACGGATGAGCTGTACTGACATGGGTCCCCCAGAGGGGCCACAAGTCCTACCCAGGAAAAACCTGCTCCAGCATGGGTTTCCCTCTCCATGGGTCACAGGTCCCTGGCAGGACCCTGCTCCATCCTGGGCCTCCCATGGGGTCACAACCTCCTTCAGATATCCATCTTCTCCAGCATGGGTTCCTCCATGGGTTGCAGGTGGGTCTCTGCACCCCGATGGTCCTCCATGGGCTGCAGGGGGACAGTCTACTCCACCATGGTCTTCACCACAGGTTGCAGGGGCCTCAGCTCCAGTGCCTGGAGTACCTCTTCGCCCTCCTTCTGCACTGACCTTGGTCTACCTTATTGTTCCCATATTCTCAATCCACTCTTCCCTGGTTGGAATTTTGATTGCGCAACAACCTTCTGTTCTTAAATATGTTATCACAGAGGTGTTACTATTACTTCTAATTGGTTTGGTCTTGGCCAGCGGCAGAAAGCCCGTCCTGGAACCGGCTGGCATTGGCTCCACGGGACAGGGGAAGTTTCTAGCAGCTTCTAACAGAAGTCACTCCTGTACCCCCCCCCCCAAAACCCTGCCACAGAAACTCACTACAAATGTATAAAAGGGAATTTAAGTTTTGAACTGAAAGAGGGTAGAATTAGATTAGATATTAGTAAGAAAGTCTTTATTGTGAGGGTGATGAGACACTGGAACAGGTTGCACAGCAAAGTTGTGGATGCCTCATCCCTGGAAGTGTTCAAGGCCAGGTTGGATGGGGCTTTGAGCAACCTGATCTGGTGAAACATGTCACTGCCTGTGACGGGGGGTTAGACTAGATAACCTCTTGTCATGGTTTGAGATCTCCAAAATCCAATTCCCTAGTCCTAGCCCCCTCCCACATCTCAACCCAGTGAGAGATGATTTTTTCCAGACAAACACACCAGACTCAAAGTGGGGGGAAAGGGAATATATTACAATGACTGTACACATAAATAAATACTACAATACATTATATACAATATTAATTATCTCTACCATGACATAAGTATTTACAATGGATCAAATCTCTTCTCCCCTCCAAATAAAAGTCCAGGAGGGAAGAAGGAAGAGATCCTTTCAACTCTCAGAAGCAGCAATGTCGCTAAGGCAGCAGGCTCTCTCTTCTTTTCTTGGAGCAGCTGATAGTTGGATCTCTGCCAGCACACACGAGGGGGGAATCTAAGCCCCTCGCGGTTCCTTGACGCAGGTGAAGGGTCTTCCGTGGGTTGCGTTCACCCCAGACAAAGGTCGCTATCACCACGGTCATATCACGAAGCACAGGGGGTCTTCGTGACGGTCTGGTATCTTCAGGGGACTCCAACTCCTTGCAAAGCTTCTGTGCCCTGCCTCAAGATGGTTGCGAACTTTGTAGCTTGCAGCAAGGGAGGGCCCCAAGGTCAACCTCCTACACACCGTCCTGGTCGAGCTCTCAGGACAACCGAGCTTCTTAGTTCCTTTCTCTCTCCGGTGTTGCAGCACTCCAAGACTCCCCTCCTTAATAGGAGTCCATCTCCCTCCTTTCTCGGAGGTCTCAGAGGGGTATGGGGTTTTATTCCAGTTCTTACCCCATCTTCCTCTCTCCCTGCTGCTCTCTCGGCTTTCTGAGACAACTCAGTGTCTTCCTTACTCAGTTGCATTCTGTTTCTGCTGTTTCTCCAGTTCAGTTCTTATCTTTTGGCTTTTAGCCACAGTCTCTGGATGCTGCGTCTCTGCTTCTGCTCTATCTCTGCTCACTCACGGTGGAAAAAACATCCCCCAGCTCACAGCTACAGACACATAGTCCAGTTTAACACTGTTCCAAGTCTCTGTAGCCCCCAACTGGGGTTGGGGGGCCCCAGAGGCCCCAAGGGGCTCCGAGCCCCCTTCCTTGTGGTCTTACAACATGGTTACCACTTCTACACCAAACTAAAACAACTTTTTCTCTTCTGGTTGGTTGTGATATGTTTATATTTTGCAGAAGCACTCATTGGTTAAAACTTCAAAACTTCAAGGGTTACCACCCCCCTGGGGTTTTACCATTTTATAACTGCAGGGGAAAAACCTGGTTCAAACCACTACACCTCTAAAGGTCCCTTCCAACCCAACCCATTCTATGATCTTGCAGTAGGAGTTTACTCACATAAATTCAGTGTAAACTCTTTTTTTCAGTTCCAGGGAGAACAAGAATGCTTCTAACAATGATAATGAGTGGTCCTCAAACACTGAAGCCTATTAATAAAAATAAGTAGATTAATAAAATTTTATTGAATTTCAGTTCTCTCTATTTCTATTAGTGATGCATTTTTTTAAATAAAAAATCCATGCCATGTGTACCAGGGTGAATTTATGCTGATACTTTTGGTCTGTGTTTGGCCCTGCCACCTGTGAAAGTTTTGTTCTTTCCCTGCCAAGTTATGGGAAAACAAGCACTGATAAGCGGGAAAGTTGTCCTTGAAGAGAGTTTCTTGTATAAACTGTTTTAATTGGTGTCCTGTGATTGGTTACTTGTCCATCAAGGGCATTTGGAGGAGAAAGTGATGATGAAGTGAGGAAGGCTCGGCCCCAGACTCAATTAAGATAGACCCCCAAAACACACTGCGCATGAGTACGGGGATTTCCGAAGTTCTCACGCATGCACAGAAGAGGTGCACTTACATAACCAGGAGGTGGGACTGAGGACCTCGGGCTGGGCGGTGCTGGCCACACCTGGGAGGTTGTGGTCTCTCAATTAATTGTTTAAAAAGCAGATTGTGTTTTCTTGGCTTGAGCTAGTTTTACTTCAAGGAAAACATTGCCTTTGGCAGGGACGCTTGCCAGCTTGTTAACTTACTGAGTCTCTGAGGATGCCGCTTCTGCTATGGGTAATTATAGGTATGCTAGGTCGGTAAGATAACTTTATAGGCAACAGCTGGGTAACTGGAGAGGTCGTACTGGGGGCTTATTCCTCTCCTCTTTCCTCCCTTTTAGGTTTGTTTGTTTTCTTGGCCACCTTTTTGTAATAAATATTGGTTTTTGTTGAGCTAGCAACGGTGTCTGTTTTTCACGTGTCTGTATATCTCGGACCTTCCCTGATACAGTAATCCTCCCTAATACACCATGTTAGTTTTGGTCAATTCTGTTTCATTTCTTAGGACAGACTGCTGCAACTAGTAGTCCATGAACTGAATTTGGATTTCGAATGCTTTCTTTCTGACCTGTTCTCTTGTCCTGGTGAAGATGGAAAATGTATTTTCTATCAGCTAAGGGACAGTGTATCTGACTGAGAAGAGGAATGGGAAAGAGCAAGGAGGTATATCTGCTTCCTATTCAAACGTGTGTGGTAGAGAGGTGTAAAGAAAGATTATGCGCAGATACCCCCAGATACCAAGCAATGAAGGATTTAGGAAAATTTATTTCCAAAAGCTGAGAATACTAACATCAGGGCACTAACTGCACCAGGCATTAAAAGACACACCACTTTTTCCTCTCCAGGTCTTTTTAATGGCTTGCCTGGCTCCCCCTTGGGGGATCTCCAAGGTTGCCTGTAAGAATTTTATCTTTTCAGGGAGTTAACCTCTCTGTAAGGCAGAAGAAAAAACACCAAACTATCTATGGGAAGATGTTTTTTCCCAAGCAGCAAAAGCTTTCTTGAGTGAAATAAACCCTTGCCTCCTTGGACTGAATATTCCAGAAATATTCTTCTATAGTGTAACAGGGAGAATTCTGAAAATGAAACCAGTACACCATTGAAAGCTCAACAAAACAATATTTATTACAAAGAAGTAGCCAACAGAATGAGAAGCCGAGAGACAGGAAAGAGAAGGGAAACAAGCCCCCAAGACAACACCCCCCACTCACTCAGGCATTACCGACCCCAGAATGCTTAGAATTACCCATAGCAGAAACTGCATCCCCAGAGTGTCGTCAGGCTCACAAAATGGCAGACATCCTTCATATGAAGCTTGAGTTCCACTCCCAGCAAGAGCTATCTGCTTTTTATACAATTAACCTATGATGTCTACCTGGGCAGGTGTGGTCAGCACTGCCCAGCTAGAGGCCTTCAGTCCTTCCCCCGTTATGTAAGTGGTACCTTTCTGTGCATGTGTGTGTGTACATTGGAATTTCCCTGCGCCTGTGTGCTACACCTCAGGGGGTCTTTTTTAAATGAGTCTGGGGGCTTACTTCATCCTCCTCCTCTTCACTTTCTCCTTCAAATGCTCTTGGAGGACCGTCGGCCACTAGCCAGTCACCAATTAATTTCAGTTTATACAAAATGCTTCCTTCAAGGATGAAGTTCTCGTTTATCAGTGTTTGTTTTCTCATAACTCGGCAGGAAAAGAACAGACTCTCACAGGTGGCTGGGCCAACACACAGATCAAAATTAACAGCATCTAATTAAGCACGAATACATATACTTACAAGAGGGCAGAGAGGAGACACAGATTGAAGACCTCTGAGTTCACACTGCTGCTATTGGAAGCTGAGATCAGATTCTTTGTCCTGGTTTATCCCCAGCTGGCAACTAAGCACCACACAGTTGGATGAGGGGAAGAATGGGAAGGGTAAAAATGAGAAAAAAACTCGTGGACTGAGACAAAGACAGTTTAATAGGGAAAGCAAAAGCCGTGCATGCAAGCAAGGCAAAATAAGGAATTCATTCACAACTTCCCATTGCCAAGTAGGTGTTTAGACCCATCTCCAGGAAAGCAGAGCTGCATCACATGTAACAGTTACTTGGGATGACAAACACCATAACTCTTAATGTCCCCCCCTTCCTTCTTCTTCCCCCCAGCTTTTATTGCTGAGAATGACATCATATGGTATGGGATATCCCTTTGGTCAGTTGGGGTCAGCTGTCCTAGCTGTGTCCACTCCCAATCTTTTGTGCTTCATCCCCAGCCTACTCACTGGCAGGGCAGTGTGAGAAGTAGAAAAAGCCTTGACTCTGTGCAAGCACTGTTCAGCAATAATTAAGACATTCCTGTGTTATAAACACTGTTTTCAGCACAAATCCAAAACATAGCCCCATACAAGCTATTATGGAAAAAAATTAACTCTATCCTAGTCAAAACCAGAACACATTCCACAATTTTCTGTTTCATACATGTATGGAAATGCAGGGTGAGGACTTTGCAAAGGCTGGTATGTGATACTGAAGTAATAGAGAAAAAGACCATGTTCACATAAAAGTAAGCAGATAGTTGAAGGTTAGAAACTGTGGAAGATGAAGAAATAATAAAAATTGATAGAAAGAAAAAGGGTGAGGACAGGCAGGTTTGTCAGCTGACATGTTTCACTGACAGGCCAGAAGGTGATATGAAAAGGACAAACAGTGAGAAAGCAGTAAAAAGCGAAAATAAAATCCAGAGACTTGTTTTCAGTGCTTGTAATTCATCCCAGCATGTTCCTCTTTCCTGGTACAGCTGCTGTTCCCTGTGTGAAATGAGAAGAGTTGATGGGTCCAACAGCCTACTTATAGCCTCCCAAGACTACTGTGCATCTATAGAAAACATGACCATGTGTAGGTAAATGTTGTCTTTCATTGCTTGGGTTGCAACTCTGACTTAGATTGACTTCCTGTACAATCTTTTGATGTAAGTTTTTTTATCATTTGCTCAGCACAGTAGGGCCTACAACTGTGACTATGACCATTGCTGCTACTGCAATACAAATAACAACAACATCAATGTAAAATAAATAAGCGTATGAGGCTTGATGTTTAGACAGAAATGTCCTCAGCTTGTGCCCTTGGTTTTGCTGGGCTATCAAATACTGAATCTTATCAAGAAGGAAGTCCCAGACACCTGGCAACTTCCATTTTCTGATCTCTGCAAATTTTTCTTCCATAACTCTGTTTCAGTAGCCTGAGGTAATGAATCTGAATTTGTTTCCAACTGTAGTGATGCTGGAAGGTCACATCTGCCTCAGAACAGCTATTACCAACTGGAGATAAGCATGTTTTGTTTTATGTTGGATGTATATACTTATATATATTGAAGCCAGGTAAAACCTGGAAAGTGAATCTAGTAGAGCAATGTAAGGATTAGAGAGAGTTAAACACAGAATACAGGCTTCTAGGCAAAGCATGGAAAACTTAGTATTAGGAAATAGCAGAGGCAATAAATTCACTAGAATGCAGGGCGCTGTGACATGGGGAACATAGAGAATGAACAGAAAGAGCTGAAAATGCTAACACACACAAAAAAGGACATGTGGAAGGGAAACAACAGGAGATAAGGAAAGGGACAAGCCAAGTAAGCAGGTACTCTTGCGAGATACTGAAAGTCCTCGCCAAATGCACAAGGAAACTACCCAAATTAGGGAAGGTTCAAAAGTTTATGAAGATGATGGTGAAAGGACAATGAGTTCATGATGAAGTAGGACTGGATTGACCACCGAAGTTCTCCCCAAATTAGAGACCACGCCTCCAACTCCGCCTCGACTCCGCCTGTTATGAATATTAAAAGCAGATGTTGCAAGATAATGAATATTCATAATATGTGATGTAATTGCTTGGCAAAAAGTGTATAAAAGCTCAATTGTAAGTTTCTTGGGTCAAAGCAGTTTGTCCAGGGCGACCTGGCTGCTCCCCGGCCATAAAATAAATACCTCCTGCTTATAGACTGAAAACTCTGTCTCTGAGCAGTTCTTCTACGCCTTGTTTGGGGCACAAAATTGGCATCATTCTGGCGAGCCAGGCAGGAGTGTGAGGGTCTTCCTGAGCCAAGACCCAAGGGGCCGGGATGCTCTCAGGGCCCCCCAACTGAATTTTTGTCGGCAGAGTCTCCCAGACCCCTTGGTTCTACGCGAGTCGGAGGACAAGAACTTCCTGCTTCAAATTAAGAGGTATTTGTCCTTTTATATTTTAAATCAAAGCGCTTTATTAACAGGGGTAAGACTTACCACCTGAAGGGAAGCCGGGGGACGCCTCGGCATTAATCCCAACTGGGTTAGAGTCCCAGGTACTGGGTTAGAGTCCCAGGTATTGGGTTAGAGTCCCAGGTACCGAAAGAAGCAGGTTAGAGTCCTGCCAGGAGAACCCCAGAAGGGGGTTCCCTGATCGGGTTAGGGTCCCGACACTGCAGTGTAAAATTGTCTTTACTTTGTGATGCTGTATTCACCTTTCATGTTTTTGTGTCTTGTTTGAATGTATTCTTACTCTGATTTCCCTTGTTCACTGTCTGTTTTGTGTAAAATACTGTCTAGTGATGCATTTAAAAGTGTGTTTGAATTAGAGATTTGAAAAACTGATGATTTTTAACTTTCCGAGACTGCTCAAAGATTTGGGAGTGCTTCTAGAGGCTTTAGGAACCAGGGAACTCCTTGTACTGTTGGGAGAATTCCTGGAATGCAGCAGTTAGGAATGATATATTAAGAGTCTCTCTTACGAACTACGCTGGTTTATGTTAGCAAGCAAAAGAAACTATAATATGCTATTTGAGACTTAAAGGTACAGAAAGAGTTCCATTATTAGTGACATTTTAATTGCTGTTTGTAGTGGTTTGTTCGTCTTCTGGGAATTATATGTTGTTGTGTGAAATGTTTCTGTAAAATAACTCATTTTGTGAGGCGTCTTACAGCCTTATATGGGAAATGATTGCAATCTCAGTTCTGTAAAAGTGAATAAGCTTTTGCCAGCGCGTCTAAATCCTAGGATTAAAATTTGTCCTTTCTGTTATTGTTCAAAAAAAAAAAGAGAGGTTCTATTACTTGTGGCCTTCTGATTGTTATTTGTATTGTTTTGTTTGCCTTCTGGGTATCATAGACTATTTTGTAAAATGTTGTGAGTGTCATAGACTATTTTGCTAAACTATTTTACTAAATGTTTAGAGTTCTATATAGGAAGTGATGCACCTTTTGTGCTTTTGTGTATTGTCTGGCAATATGTTTCTTATAAGTGCTTTTGTTTTGTGTTTTCTCGTCCGCTTTCTGTTTTGTGTGGAATATTGTCCAGTAATGTATTTAAAGTTGCGTCTGACTTAAAGATTTGGGAGACTAATGGTACTTAACATTCCTTTCTAAGCTGTCTCAAGATTTGAGAGTGTTTCCTTCTGATTTTCTTGAGACAAGGGGCTCTAGGACCCAGAGAAGCCTCTAGTCCTACTGAAGAATTCCTGGAATGCGGTAGCTAGAGATAATGTACTGTGAATTTCTTTGTAATGCTTCATTTTTATATGCTGTTTTTTACAAGCTGTTCTGGTCTGTGTTAAAATTGTAGTTTGTTTGATTCTGCTCTTAAGTGGTAATGCAATAGAAAACTTTAAAGAACTTAAAAGTGTGCAAATGTGTGTGTGCGTGAGTGTCTGAGATGCAGCATCACTGTGAAGCGATTGCAGAGCTAGAAACAGATAAAGCAGCTGGATGCTGTATGTATGAAGTGCTGAGACAAAGTAAAAGGTATTTTAAGACAGTGAAATAAATTAGGAAAAGTGTGAGCTTGCTGTGATAGTGTAAAAGAATTTATCAGACAATCAATTTAGAGAAGAGATGAACTAGAGTACAACCCCTAGTGATTTAAAATATTTGCAACTGGAAACCGGTTCAGGAACACGACTCCTGGATCAACTGGTATATTACTGATGCTCAAATAATTGAAAGGTCCAGGGAGAATCTGTCCTTGAAAGATTAACATTTGTCAGCAGTAACTAGTACATTATAGATAGATGTTCTGTGTATGACGTGGTGGGACAGATTGAGAAATCCCAGATAAGTGCATAATTAAGCCCCTATAATAATAATGGGAGGCCAGCAAAGTAAAGAAAGCAGCCTGCTAGAATCAGGAAGGGAGGAGAAAGAGAGCACCCCGCAGAAGTCAGAAAGGGATGAAAAAGAAAGTAGTTTGCCAGAATCAGAAAGAAATAGAATAGAAAGTAGCCTGCAAAAGTCAGAAAGAGATAGGGAAGAAAGTAACCCTCAGAAACCAGAAAGAGATGAAAGAAAAGAGGACAGAAAGCATAAAGATAGAATAGATACCAAAAACTTAGAGAACGATCAGGAGGAAGGGATTGACTATTCATATTGTACCAGGACTACTGAACGGAAAACCAAGGACAAAGAGAGAGAGAAAGCAGAAATAATTAACTGGGCAGCTCTTTATAATGTTAGACAAAGGCGAGACGAGATGCCTTCGGAATTCTTAGACAGACTTAGAGCTGCCATGAGAAAGTATACACCCTTAGATTCTGCGTCAAAAGCAGGCAAACAACAATTACTAGCGCTATTGATGGGACAGAGTAACCCAGATATTAGAAAGAAGCTGCAAAAACTCCAACATCCTGCAAATGAAAATTTAGAGACAGTAATGAATGAAGCTTGGAAAGTTACAACAATAGAGAGAGAAGAGAAAAAGAAAAAGGATGAGAAAGTTGCTAAAGTTGTAGTGGTAGCAGTGGCAGCCCAAAGCTCAAGGTTCCCGGAGATAAATACTAGAAGCAGAGGTCGTTGTTACCCTGCAAGGGGAAGAGGAGGTTTCCTTTCCCAACAAACCAGAATAAAGTCAAAACAGTGTTCTTATTGCTTGCAAATAGGTCACTGAAAACGAGACCGTCCTAAATTAAATAGGAAGTTTAAGAGTACTACTGTCCCCTATCAGAGCAGTGACTGAGGGGGACCGGTGAGTCGTTCCCTAGCAGACCCACTGGTTAAAATGGAGCTAGGGGAAGGTGAAAAGGAATTAGACTTTTTGATTGACACAGGAGCAACATTTTCAGTTTTAAATCAGGAACTAGTGCCAAAGAGCGATGAGTTTGTACAAGTTGTGGGAGCAACAGGCCAACCAGAAAAAGCGTACTTCCTAAAACCCATTAAATACAAAATTGGAAAGCAAATGGGGATCCATCAGTTTTTGTACTTACCAAATTCTCCAAAGCCTCTACTAGGTAGGGACTTACTAGAAAATTTAGGAGCTGTAATAAAATTCAACAAAGACAAACTTGAATTCCAGGTAAATGAAGAACAGCTGATCGCAGCTTTAAGTTTGACGATCAGTTGCATAGAACCAGAACCTGAAAGTCATAATATAGAGCGAATTATGAGCGAAGCATACCCATTGGTATGGGTTACTGATGTACCCGGGAAATCAAAGCAGGCAACACCTATCACTATTGAACTTATACCTGGAGCTAAACCAGTGGTGAGAAAACAATATCCATTGAGATTGGAGGATAGAAAAGGAATTGAACCCATAATTAGAAAATTTCTAGAATTAGGGTTATTAATAGAATGCGAATCAGACTATAACACACCAATCCTGCCAGTTAAGAAACCAAATGGAACATACAGACTAGTTCAAGATTTAAGAGCTGTGAATGCAATAACAAAGACACTACATCCAGTGGTAGCTAACCCTTACACACTCCTAACTAAGTTAAAGGACAATTTGATTTGGTTCACAGTGTTAGATCTAAAAGATGCATTCTTTTGCCTTCCCTTAGCCCCAGAAAGCCAAAAGATTTTTGCCTTTGAATGGGAATCTGTGAGCAAAGGGAGAAAGACTCAATTAACCTGGACAGTGTTACCTCAGGGTTATAAGAATAGCCCAACAATTTTCGGGAACCAATCAGTTGGCCAAGGAATTGGAGCAATGGGAAAAGATACAGGGAGATGGCACTCTTCTGCAATATGTGGATGATCTATTGATAGCAACTGAAACAGAAGAAGAGTGTGTTAAATGGACTATTTCTCTGTTGAATTTCTTGGGTTTAAGTGGATATCGAGTCTCTCAACAGAAAGCACAGCTGGTGCAAGAAAAAGTAGTATACCTGGGATATGAGATTTCCAGAGGACAACAATCCCTAGGAACAACGAGGAAAGAAGCCATCTGTCAAACGCCTAAACCAGAAACGGTGAGAGATCTACGAGCCTTTCTGGGAATGACAGGTTGGTGCCGTTTATGGATCTATCAATATGGGGTACTCGCTAAACCACTGTATGATTTACTAAAAGAAACTAAGAATACCCTAGTCTGGACTCCCAAAGCAGAGGGAGCTTTTAGAAGACTGAAACAAGAACTCACAAGAGCCCCGGCTTTGGGCCTCCCTGATGCAACAAAACCATTTTGGTTGTTCTCTCATGAGCGGCAAGGCATGGCTTTAGGAGTCTTGGCACAACAGTTGGGACCACACAAAAGAGCCGTAGCCTATTTCTCCAAGCAGCTGGATGAAGTAAGCAAAGGATGGCCCAGCTGTCTGAAGGCAGTGGTCGGGGTGATCATAAATATAGAAGAGGCCAGAAAACTTACGATGGGCCAGAAAATGACTGTGTTGGTGTCCCACACTGTGTCCGCAGTACTAGAACAGAAGGGTGGCCATTGGCTGTCACCTTCCAGATTCCTAAAGTACCAAGCAATCCTAGCCGAGTCAGATGACATAACTATTCAAGTAACTAACGTTGTGAATCCAACCACCTTTCTAGAAGGGAGGATGTCAGCAGAACCAGTCGAGCATGACTGCCTGGAAACCATCGAAACAGTCTACTCCAGTCGCCCGGATCTCAAAGAAGAGCCATTTGAAGATGCAGACAACTGGTTCTCTGATGGTAGTAGCTTCGTGAAGCAAGGAGTAAGGATGGCAGGCTATGCAGTGACCACAACGGAAGAGGTAATCGAATCAAATCTTTTACCTGCAGGGACTTCAACCCAAAAGGTAGAACTAATAGCCCTTACCCGGGCTCTGGAATTGGCAGAAGGCATACGAATTAATATTTGGACAGATTCTAAGTATGCCTTCTCTGTCGTGCATGCTCATGGAGCAATTTGGAAAGAAAGAGGACTGCTGACTGCTCAAGGGAAAACAGTCAAGCATGCAGAAGAAATCCTACAATTGTTAGAAGCAGTTCAACTCCCAGAACAAGTGGCCATAATGCATTGTAAGGGACACCTGAAAGGTAACACTGTTCCAGAGATAGGAAATAGGAAAGCTGATGCAGAAGCTAAATTAGCTGCTGCAAGGACTGAAGAAGTGACTATAACAGCTTTAATACCAGGAGAGCTAGATACAAACTTTCAACCAGATTATCAGGAATCAGATCATAATTGGATTCAAAGGAACAAAGGCAAATTATTAGATAATGGATGGGGTTAATTGGAAACAGGACAACTAGTAATACCAGGGAAATTAATGTGGCAATTTGTAAAAACAGAACATGAGAAGGCGCATTGGAGTTTAGATCCACTTTATCAGTATTTGCAAACTAGAATAGCAGGACCAAAGTTATTCACTACCGTAAAACAGGTTACATCCCAATGTGAACGATGCCTGAAGAATAACCCAAACACAGAGACCAAGATACACCAAGGGGCAATAAATCGAGGTAAATTCCCAGGTGAAGTATGGCAAATTGATTTCTCTGAACTCCCAAGAAAAGGAGGGTATCGGTACCTATTGGTGCTTACTGATACGTTTTCTGGATGGCCTGAAGCATTCCCTTGCAGGACAAACAAAGAAAGAGAGGTAACTAAAATCTTATTAAATGAAATTATACCGCTGTTTGGAGTACCAAGCAGTATCTCTTCAGACAGAGGTTCACATTTTTGTGCAAAGGTTGTGAGAGCAATAAGCAAAGCATTGCAGATTAAATGGCAATTACATACACCTTACAGGCCACAGGCTAGTGGGCAAGTAGAAAAGATGAATCATCTTATCAAAAAACAAATTGCTAAAATATGCCAAGAAACTAATTTACAATGGTATCAAGCTTTGCCTATCGCTCTGATTAGATTGAGAGTAAAACCTCGATCAAAAGAAAAGTTGAGCCCGTTTGAAATTCTGTATGGTAGACCTTATGCTATGCAGGTTGTAAATAGCAATGCTATAGACCAAATAGGTAATCAGTATATATATGATTATGTAATTGCTGTAGGGAAACATTTTGATAAAAATGCCACAGTAGTAATGGAACACCAGCCCAAACAACCTAACTGTAAACTGCATCCGTTTAACCCCGGTGATTGGGTGTATGTTAAGAATCTTTTAGGAAAACCCCTACAAGAGAAGTGGGAGGGACCTTTCCAAGTGCTGCTGACCACCTTCACCGCAGTTAGGATCAAGGAGCGACCTACATGGATCCACTATTCTCAAGTCAAGAGAGTTCCGGAAGATAAGCAAGAAGACCCAACATCATGAATTCGACTCCCTTCCAAACCTGTTCAGCACTGACCATTGGACTTTTGATAAGTATTGTTTTATCCCAAAACCCTACTCCAGAAGGGTCGTGGTCTAGTGCACGCACACTACCACGCTCTGAGGAAAACCCAGACTTTGAGATTTACATTTTACATAACAGTCAACCTTATACGATAGATGAATGGGATAGTAGAACCCATTTCATAGCACAAAAGAGAGACCAAATTCAAGTAGGGTGTCAAGAGGTCGATGCTCTAATGAGAAAGACAGACAAACTAATATTGATAATCGAATCTTGGCAAGAAGCTTCTAGACAGAATTTAATTACTTATAGCCAAGTAGAAGATGAAGAACCCATTGTCTGGATTCAACAGAAGGGACCAGTCTCATGTCAATAGGATAGTATTGAAGGGGGTAGAGCACAGTGTGAAATTATATTCAAGCTAGATCAATCGATGTCATTCACATGTAGTAGAGAAGCCAAGATTCTTGAACCCATTGGTGAACAAGGCATTGTAACCAGTAAAGCCTTTACGCGACCCATTACATTAGTGACGGATTCAATCGTGAGCCCGTCTCGCGAAACCACTCCACCTCTAGAATGTAGAAAAATACATAATTTAACCTTTATAGGGCCTCAAGTAATAAGACAATCGAATGAACTAAAGCTGCTGTTAGATCCTACATATTCTCTGAAGAAAGTACAGATAAACATTCAGACAGACATTACACGTTTACAGAAAGATTGTCAACCGTTTATACAGCAAAGCCTCAAAGGTTGGAACGCCTGGTTAGCAACTAGGTCATACCGCAAACGAACACAAAGAGATATAAGTGGATAGGTTGGCACGGGGTTTGGCATATTAAACACTATAGATCAAGAAGTATTAGTGAATAAGTTAAGTACTGTCACTTCTAATTTGGGAAAGCTTAAAGTACCTTTAAGCTCATCCATGCTAACTTTGGCAGAGACACAATCATTGGTAGTTAGATTAATGACCTTAGTAGCCAACCATACCACTGAAGATTTTGCTAAAATTGCTGACTATACTGGAGATATTAGCAAAGAAATTGCACTTGCTATCCAGTGTGTTCAGACACAACAATGGGTACAATCAGTAGCAGCAGGAATATTAAGGGAAGGAATGTCAGGCATACTGCCTCAAGAAATAAGGGAAATCATACTAAAAGATAGCTCCACCACACGATTTGAAAAAGACTACCAAGCTTGGTGGCAATTAGTTAACTTTACTTATGATCCACAACAGGAGCACATTGAAACTTATGTCCTCACTATCAGCGCTGCAGAAGAAAGGGCAATATTTCCTGTTTTAACATTAGGAGCTATACATCAGAATGTCATTGTCAAACCTGTGGACCATAATGTCTGGGCAAACTACGACAATACTAAGAACAAGTGGCAATCAATTAGTACAGAAGCATGTATTCCTAAAGGGCAATTAGGTTATATTTGCGAAAACGCCATTATAGAAGCTGAAGACCTATGCTTAGATGCTGAAGATAGTGTATGTACCTTTGAAATGCTTCCACACAATAGAGTCCAATCACAAGTATTCTATATAGGGAATGGATGCGCTTGTATTAGAACCGCTTGCAATGAGGTTACTATAGATAATTGCCACGAAATAACTAATAACACTAACTTTTGCATATGCAACTTCACTAAAGCTCTAAGTTGTGACTTTAACTACACCGCCCCCATAACTACGCAGCAGTTAATCGAAGCTAAGTATACTTTGTATCATGAAATACCCAAGCTACAGATAGGCATGGATACTAAGCTCCTCAAAGGAATCCTCATACATCCTGAAGTAGAGAAGTTAGTTCAAAAGGTGAACCAAACGACCCAACGAATGATGTGGCAGGTAGAACATAATTCAAAAGGCATAAAGAATATCCTAACAAAAGTTGCACAAGTAGGTCAACATCACTGGTGGGATATCTTCACAGGATACTCCCCGACAGCAACACAAGTCTTTCACTACCTGATACATCCAATACTAATTATAACCATAGTTATGCTCTTGTTAACCCTTATGAATATATGTCTGTGGTGTAAGTTGAGGCCTATGGTCAGAAGAACCCAAATAATCTGGGTGATGGTACAAGCATATCAATGCCCTCTAGGATTAGAACTTGATGAAAGAATTCGTAAGGTCTAAAGAAAAGGGGGGAAATGAAGCCAGGTAAAACCTGGAAAGCGAATCTAGTAGAGCAATGTAAGGATTAGAGAGAGTTAAACACAGAATACAGGCTTCTAGGCAAAGCATGGAAAACTTAGTATTAGGAAATAGCAGAGGCAATAAATTCACTAGAATGCAGGGCGCTGTGACATGGGGAACATAGAGAATGAACAGAAAGAGCTGAAAATGCTAACACACACAAAAAAGGACATATGGAAGGGAAACAACAGGAGATAAGGAAAGGGACAAGCCAAGTAAGCAGGTACTCTTGCCAGATACTGAAAGTCCTCGCCAAATGCACAAGGAAATTACCCAAATTAGGGAAGGTTCAAAAGTTTATGAAGATGATGGTGAAAGGACAATGAGTTCATGATGAAGTAGGACCGGATTGACCACCAAAGTTCTCCCCAAATTAGAGACCACGCCTCCAACTCCGCCTCGACTCCGCCTGTTATGAATATTAAAAGTAGATGTTGCAAGATAATGAATATTCATAATATGTGATGTAATTGCTTGGTAAAAAGTGTATAAAAGCTCAATTGTAAGTTTCTCGGGTCAGAGCAGTTTGTCCAGGGTGACCTGGCTGCTCCCCAGCCGTAAAATAAATACCTCCTGCTTATAGACTGAAAACTCTGTTTCTGAGCAGTTCTTCTACGCCTTGTTTGGGGCACAAAATTGGCATCATATATGGCCAGTATACTGTTCACTCATAGGAACATTACATATATTACATCCTCATTTTTTTGGTAGTAAGCAATACAATAGATTCAGTGGTGTTAGGAAGGAAAACTCTCTTTATAAGGGACTTGAAATACAAGTGTTTGAGTGTAAAAATCTCTTCCTTCTTATCTGGTATCATCTTAGTGTCAGTTCCTGTGAGGACTATTACTCCCAGGAGTAGGGGTGTTAATTTTAGCTTAATAATGCAGGGTGCTGAGCACCCACACTTACCAATAAATTGAAGACAAGGTTGTGTGAACCACTTTGACACTGGGTCTGATAAAATGAATCTGAATGTCCATCTGTACAGAAATTATTTTTACACCCTCCCCTCTCAATAGAATAAATTGTAGTCTCAACTCTTACCATATCAATGATAACCTGGTTTTGATGCGGCTGCTTCTGTTGTTGTTCCTCTTGAGGGCCCCTGTCCCCCTGCATAGTTAACAAAAGGAAGAAAATGAATTCTGCAACCATTTTATGGCTAAAGCCAGTCCCTCTAATAAGCACATTGTTTATTAGCTTTAATATGAGGTATTATTTGCTTTGGTAAAACTAGTAGAAATCCCTGCTGATGCCTCAATGTCTCTTGTTGCTTGTGATCCCCTTTGGTAACATCCCTTCCCTTCTGAAAGTTTTGTTTTTCTCATAGTTTAATAAAGGAATGTAAAATGAGGATGTCTTTTTTTGCTGCTTCTCAAATTATTTTAAGTAAGCCATTTTCTCTTCTCGTGACTTCTACAATGTCCACCCTGTTGTGAATTGTGCTGTTAATCATGTGAGTAATAGTGTGGTAAAAGTATCACAGTGAACATAATTCCAACTTGAGTTTCACCATCACTGCATTAAACTTTAAATTGTAGAATTCAGAAAGAAAATCATAATCATAGAATGGTTTGGATTGTGTATTAGGGAGGATTCGAACTGTACTGAATCTGAAACCATGACACCATTGCAAGCTCAACAAAACTGAAATTTATTACCAAGAGGTGGCCAACAAAATCAACAAACCCAAAAGGGAGGAAGGAGGAGAGAAATAAGCCCCCAGCACGACCTCCCCAGTTACCCAGCTGTCGCCCATAAAGTTATCTTACAGACCTAGCATGCCTATAATTACCCATAGCAGAAGCTGCATCCTTGGAAAGTCAGTAAGTTCACAAACTGGCAGGCGTCCCTGCC
This sequence comes from Corapipo altera, assembly GCF_003945725.1. NCBI lineage: Eukaryota > Metazoa > Chordata > Aves > Passeriformes > Pipridae > Corapipo > Corapipo altera. Next base: position 693,779 of record NW_020885027.1, read on the forward strand.
AAAAGGCAACGTTGTCCTTGATGTGAAGCTAGCTAATCTCCAAGAAAGCACTATCTGCTTTTATACAATTAACTGAGTGACCTCAACCTAGACAGGAGTGGTCATCACTGCCCAGCCAGAGGCCCTCCGTCCCACCCCCTTGGTTATGTAAGTGCATCTCTTCTGTGCACACGTGGCTTTCCCTGCGCCTGCGTACTGCAGTCAGGGGGGTCTTTTCCAAATGAGTCTGGGGGCGTCCTTCATCACTATAGTCTTCAATTTCTCCTTCAAGCAACCTTGGAGAACGATTAGCCAATCACAGAACACCAATTAAATATAGTTTATACAAAAACTCCCTTCAAGGACAAAGTTCCCGTTTTATCAGTGCTTGTTTTCTCATAACTTGGCAGGGAAAGAACAAAATTTTCACAGGTGGCTGGGCCGAACACAGACCAAAAGTATCAGCATAATTAACCCCATACAGATTGGAAGGGACCTTAAACATCATGTCACTTGCCAGCAAAGACCAAGGCAAAACGGTTGTTGAGTACCTCAGCCTTCTCCATGTCAGTTGTAACCAGGTCTCCTGTTTCGCTCATCATGGGAGATGCACATCTGCAAGTACAGAAAAACCTTCTGGAAGACTTATTATGAGGAGACAAAGGTTTTTTTGTTTAAGGAAGCTTTCCTGCCTAAAATGAGACATCTTTCCCAGAGACAGTTTTAGATGTTTTTTTCTCCTCCTTCATTCCATAGAAGTTGACTCCCTGGGTACGAGAGAAGATAAGTTCTTGCAGACATGTCTGAAGGCCCCTCAGTGAGGGGGCTAGAAACTATCTAGTCCTGAGAAGAACAGGGGGCATGTCTTTCTTAGGCCTGGTGCAGCTTTGTGCTGAGATGTTAAGTGTTCTCAACTTTGGAAACAAATTCTCCTAAATCCTTCCACTGCCTGGTATTTTGGGGGTACCTGGGTGCATTTAACCCTTACAACATCCCTGAGTAGATTCTGTATAAATTATAATGGTGGATTTGAGTCTCTCTGTTGGTGTGGAGTCTCCTGTAAGGTGTGAGGTGGTGTCAGAGACTGAAATGGTTAATGATTTACGCATTCTAGTAGATAACTTCTTGAAATTAGGGCTTTTTGTAGAGTGTGCATCTGATTTCAACATCCCAATTTTACCAGTCAAGAAGTCAAATGGAACATATAAGTTGGTTCAGGATTTAAGAGCAGTAAATAAAATAGCCCATATACCCTCTTAAGAAAATTAAAAGAAAATCTAATTTGGTTCACAGTATTAGACTTAAAAGATGCCTTTTCCTGCCTTCCCTTAACACAGGAAAGTCAAAGGATATTTGCCTTCGAGTGGGAAAATCCCACCACAGGAAGGAAAACTCAGCTCATTTGGACAGTGTTACCTTAAGGGTTCGAAAATATTCCCACAATTTTGGGAATCAATTAGCTAAAGAATTGGAACAACAGCAGTCACCACCAGGAGAGGGTGTACTTTTATAATATGTGGATAACCTATTGATTGTTACTGAAAAACAAGAAGAATATATCCAATGGACAGTAAGCCTCTTAAACTTTTTGGGCTTAAATGGGTATCGAGTCTCTCAACAGAAAGCACAGCTGGTGCAGAAACAAGTGGTGAATCTGGGATATGAAGTATCTGGAGGACAACGATCTCTGGGGACAACGAGAAAGAAAACCATCTGCCAGACACCCAAACCACAGACAGAGACCTTTGAGCCTTTTTAGGAATGACAGGTTGCTGTCATTTCAGGTGACTAATATTGTCAACCCAGCTTCATTCCTAGAAGGAAGAATCTCGACTGCACCTGTCGTGCAGGACTGCCTGGAAACCATTGAAGCAGTGTACTCCAGTCGCCTGGACCTCAAAAGAAGAGCCACCTCTGGATGCAGAAGACTGGTTTACCAATGGCAGCAGTTTCATAAGACAAGGTGTGAAGATGGTTGGGTATGCTGTGACCACCACTACTGAGGTAATCAAATCAAATCCTTTGCCTGCAGGAACCTCAGCCCAGAAAGCAGAACTGATATCTTTCATTCGAGCTTTAGAATTGGCAGAAGGAAAACAAATTAACACCTGGACTGACTCCAAATATGCCTTTGGCATAGTTCGTGCTCATGGAGCAATTTGGAAAGAAAGAGAACTTTTAACTCTTCAAGGAAAAGTTGTGAAATATGCTGAAGAAACTCTACGATTACTGGAAGCTGTACAACTCCCCTCTCAGGTGGCAATTATGCACTGCCGAGGACACCTGAAAGGTAACACTGTCCCGGAAACAGGAAACAGAAAAGCTGATGCAGAAGCTGAATTAGCTGCTGCAAGAAGTAAAGAACTACCAGTAGCAGCTTTAGTGGTAAAATGACTAGACACAGATCAACAGGTAGAATATCAAGAAACAGATTATAAGTGGATACATGAAAATGGAGGTAAGCTGTTAGACAATGGGTGGGGTTAACTAAAAACAGGTCAGTTAATATTATTAGAAAAATTAGTGTGGCAATTCGTAAAAGTAGAACATAATAAAACTTATTGGGACTTGGACTCACTCTATTAACATTTAAGGACCAGAGTGGCAGGACCAAATTTCTTTACCACAATAAAGCAAGTCACATCTCAATGTGAACTTTGCCTCAAAAAAAAAAAATAACCCAAATATTGGAACAAAAGTCCACAAAGGGGCAATAAGCAAAGGACATTTCCCAGGTGAAATTTGGTAAACTGATTTCTCTGAGTTCCCAAGAAAAGGGGGGGGTTCCGTTATCTCTTGGTTTTGACTGACACATTTTCTGGATGGTCTGAAGCTTTCCCATGTAGAACAAATGAATCAAGAGAAGTGGTTAAAGTCTTGTTGAATGAGATTATACCATGGTTTGGAATGCCTAAGAGCATCTCTTCAGATAGAGGTTCACACTTTTGTGCACAAATTGTACCAAGCTTTACCTATTGGTTTAATTCGAATGAGGGTCAAACCACGGTCTAAAGAAAAGCTAAGTCCATTTGAAATTCTGTATGGTAGACCTTATGGAATGAACAATATTAACAGTGAAGCTTTGGATCAGATAGACAATCAATATGTTTATGATTATGTTATAACTGTAGGGAAACAACTAAATAAGAATTCTGCTGTGGTGTTGAAAAATCAAATTAAACAACCTGATTGTAAAGCACATGCATTCACTTCTGGTGATTGAGTATATGTTAAGAATTTTTCAGGAGACACTCTGCAAGAAAAGTGGGATGGACCTTACCAGGTGTTGCTGACCACGTTCACAGTAATCCGGATAAAAGAACAACCCACCTGGATTCACTACCCCTGAGTCAAGAGAGCCCCTGAGAAACCATGGACCTCAGAACCCCTAGGACCAACCACTCTCAATTTATCATTAGAGTGGCCATGGTCCCAACCCTATATTGGGCATTCCGGTTCTATGGGAATAGATCTTTCAAGAAATTACAAATGGAACTAATTTTGTGTTTGTAATTTTACTAAAATAATAGGCTGTGATTTTAACTATACAATTCCAATAACTACAGCACAATTAATTGAAAATGATTATTTCTTGTATCACGATGTACCTAAATTATAATTAGGGATAGATATAAGTCTTTTCCAGAAGATGCTTGTGATGCCTAAAAGAAAACTCAAGGAGAAAAAACTCCGAGACAACTTAGTTTTGAAGATGAGATAAGGAAAGGGTTTAATTCGTGCCTCTGAGGCATAAGGTTACAAGACGCATGCCCCCAGGGAATTGAGGTGGGGGTCTTTTTGGGACCACCTACTTTATCCCCCTAGTCTTCCTTGGAGCACAAAGGGCACATGGTTACCCAGTTCTTGACTGTACCCTGCGGTTTAGGCCAAAGTACAAGTGTTCTCTAAACAGAATAGGCCAACCTTGACAAGAGACTCAACATTTCTACTGGAATTCAGGGGATATTTGATATGGGGAGCATGGAATGGGGTAATAGGGTTAAGAATCTGTGTATTTACTATGCTAAGGGTGCTACTGCTAAAATCTACTCCTACTATATAACTACTTATAAAACTTCTAAAAATTAGAAAAATCAAAAAAACCAGATGGACCTTAAGGCATCACTTGAGCACCCAGATATAAAAAAGATGGTGCAAGAGGTAAATAAAACCACCCAATGTATGCTTTGGCAAGTGAAACATGATACTGAAAGTATAATGACCATATTGACAAAGGTAGAACAAGTAGGACAACATCATTGGTGAGACATCTTTACAGAGTATTCCCCCATGGCAACGCAGGTGTTTCACTATTTGATACATCCAATATTGGTCCTAGTAGTAACTATAATTCTGCTATCCCTCTTAAATGTTTGGCTGTGGTACTGATTGAGTACCATAGTCAAAAGGATGCAGATAATGTGGGCAATGATAAAAATCTACCAAAACTCTTTGCCCTTGAAACTTGACGAAAGAATTCGCAAGTCATAAGAAAAGGGGGGAACTGAAATAGAAGCCAGGCCGAAGAGTTAACTGAGATATCTTGGCCTGCTAAGAAACCCCAATACCTGTTTTGCTAGAAGAACATTTTAGGAGCACTGGTTAATATCATGTTCTGTTCTGATCACTGGACCAAAGAATAGGAGTAGTACACACACAATAATAAATTAGGTAAACTAGATGTTTGAATAAGATATAGAAGGCCCAGAGCCAGGATTTTGCAAGTTTGAAGAATTCAGGTCACCTAATTGAAGAGGTCAAATTGAGGAAGACATCCATGGCGACCACCAGAGGGATGAAGGCTTGAGGAGAAGACCCCCACAGTAGAAGACTGCGCATGTCTGGAAAGACTCCGCCCAGAGACTAGCCTACATATTAATATGTATGTTAAATGACGTAACCATGTATCTAAAGTGTATAAAATGGTTTGCTTTTGCACTTTCAAGTTGAGCAAGTTTGTCCAGCGCGAGCTGGTTTGCTCCCAACGTTGAATAAACAAATACCTTGCTGCTTAAAGATACAAAAGTCTCCGAGCAGTTCTTCATACCGGATTTTTCGGATTCATTTTCTCTCCGCGCCCTCTTAAGGCAACAGTTTGGCTCTCTGAAAGGTGGAAAGAAGCTGTTGGACCTGCGACAACTTCTTTGGATTGAGCCATTTCATCCTGCAAGACCTTTTCATTTGGCGACACTTATTTGAGGGGTTCCTGCACCAATCTCGAGAAGCCCCAGATTCTAACAATCCTGGGCACAGGTGAGATAAGAGACCGGCTCCTTTGGGGTTAATTTTGCTAGCAATTATAAATTGGGTTTTACAGGGTGGCCTGGGAAGTGAGTCTTTGGGCCCGTGTTGTTGCAAATATCAGTGTTTTCCCAGTCTGGGTGCAAAAAGCGTTTCGCTTGCACGGACAGTTTAACTGGCCCAGATGCTTAAGGGGGAGTGGGTGAAGAACCTCCCCCGGCGCGGCTTCGGTAAGGCAGGGCAGGGACAGGATCATTGGCTTGGTACAGCTGCAAGGAAAGAGACGCCTTTCCACTTTAAAAATACCCTGACTCAACCTAAAGCTGCTTTTGGCGTGTGGAAAGAGAGCCTGATTGGTGACTGAGGCCACGGGTTTGAATCCCACGCCGGAAGTTTTAGCTGCAGTTTTTTTCTGGCTTTTCTAAATCGTCCGGAATGGAGGATGGGGAGAGCGGCCCGGAAGGCGCTCTGCAAAAGAGCCCGTTTCAGCTGATGGCCGCCGACGTGTACGACATCTCGACCATGCTGGGCCGGGACCTGATGCAGCTCAGCACCGGGCCCAATTTCCCCGCCGCTCGGGCCCGGCTGCAGTTCAGAATCCTGCGGGTGCTGGAGATGCTGGAGGTACTGGTGAGCGAGAGCAGCGTGGCCGAGGAGCAGCTGCGGCAGGAGCGGGAGCAGCCCTGCTCGGCTGTCGGCCCCTCCGCGCCGGGTTTCTCCACTGCTGTGAGCGGAAAGGGTGCCGCGGGCGCCGAAGCCGCTGCCCCTGGCCGTTCGGCAGCTGGGGGCGAGATGCCTGTAGCGGATGGGGGCGTGGTTGCCCCTGCGGGCACGGCTGCCGTTCGGAGTGGGGGTGCCCCCGCCGCAGCTCCTGCTGCGCTGAGCGGGGGTGTGGCTAGCACCCCTGCCAGAGCTGCTGCCACTCCTATTTCGAAAGGGCGGGTAGCGGACGCTCCGGGGGAAGTCGCGGCTTGAGCGGCAAGGCGGTTACTTCGGTTACCGAGGGTGGCTTGACCTCCCCCACTCCCCCCACCGTTCTCTCGGTTGCTGGGGAACGAAAGGGGACGGTGACAGACCGGGCTTCCGCTGCCACCCCGGTGGACGGGGTAGCGCGGGGCTTCAGAGCCTCTGGTGCCGAGGGGAAGCCCGGCTCCGGATCCCCGAAGCCGCCGTGGGCGGAGCCACCGATTGGGCCGGGCGGCCCTCTGTCTTGGAGAGGGAGGTGGCGCGGGCATGAATGGCCCTGCCCCGGGCCAACCCCTGGGGACAGCTCCGGGCCAGCCGCCCCGCCTCCGGAGTCAGCACTTCCCTGCCTACTCGGACTCCCGGCTCGCTATTGTTGCCATAGCAACAGAGTCCGGGAGTAGTCGAAAACAGGGAAAGATACTTTTTGTAACAGCGAAAATGGGGGTTCCCAAAGGGAGCCCAATGGGAATGGGCACAGTGCGGGAGGCCGAGTATGGCTCCTCCTCCCCCCGCCCGTTGGACTGGCTAACACGAAAAGGGGCAGAGGGTGGAAGAAAAATTATCTCTTGGCCCCTGTGTGCTCTAGGTCTCTTTCAGGTTCATAGCCTGTGAATATTCCTGCCCTCTGTGCCCTGATTATTGAGCTCAGGGGGCTGTGGCAAAACCAAAAGGGGGGCCACTGTTTTGCTCTCAATGTGAACTAACAATGTAACAGAAGTTGACTGTTTGCAAAAAGTCTATTTCAGCAGACAGACCTGGAAACCGTGCCACTCAGACTGAAAGTGATATGGATGGAAACAACTTTTGTGTAGAAGTGAATGAATGCTTTAAAAAGGGTGCTGGTTTAAAGGTAAACCAGCAGGGGAAATGAACTCAACTCAAAAGAGAGATTATAAGTCAGAATAACAATTTAATAAAATAATACAATAAATACAATTATACAGACAAACAATTGGTTTTAACCCATAAAACCCAAATGTATAACCCAGCACCCTGGGGCATGAACAGAGTGGTGTTCGTTGGGCCCCCTGAGTCCAAAGTAAAAGGAGAGGGAAAACCTGTTGGTGAGAGTGCTGTTGCAGTCTGGTTGAGAGTGGTGGTCACAGTTCTTCTCTGGATCCCACGAGTGGTAAAAAAGTCCCAAGACTCCAAGATTATATATATCCTCAGGTTCAGGCAGGAATGCCCAGTACCTCTCTCAGGGTGGGGAGTTCCACAATGGGTGTGAGGACAAGAGCATCCTCCTATCTCGCAGGCCTCTTAACACCCAGTTTATAGCCTGAGGAGTCAGGCGTGCTCTGGGCAGGTGGTGCAAATGGTCTATTGATAACAGTTTCTGGGAAATGGCATGGAAGGCTATAGAATACACAGGTTTGGGTTACACCACACAGTGATGAACTGGTCCCAGCTGTTCTAACTAGGACAACAAGTGCAAGTGAGATACACCAAGACAAGAGATTTGGACTGTAACAAGAATTTCTAAGATGAGGAAAAGCTTCTGTCACAGTTAGGAACTGTTGTAAGATCAGCCTATGATCTCCGAAGGTGTTGCATATCTGAGAATCAGACTGCAATTTGAATAATACTGTCAGAACACTAGACAGTGCCATGATTATTGTATTTGTTTTGTTATCTTCTGTCTTCTGTTGCTTTTAGGCTTCTCTTACTGTTAGTTTAATTACAACAGAATTGAAAGCTTATATTGCTTTTTCTATACTGATTACTTTAAAGTATGCAATGTTCATATTTGTATATGTTCTGTCCCAGCAGTTAAACAGCATTTTGCGAACACCATTTGGAATATCTGTGTCTCTTTGGGTATTGCAGGTTGTGAAAGGGATTCCTCCCAAAGGGATGGTTTGGTGGGAAATCCACATAGGATTTCATGTGATTGTGAGATCAAATTTATCTACCTTATGTCTCTAAAATGCTTTGTCATCTAGTGTCATCTTGAAGTGCGTAAATGCAGAGTTTCACAGAAGAAAAGTCCTGAGTTAGGACGGAAAGGGGGGTGAGAAGGTGGCTGCAGCACTGCAACAGCACTGGTTCTGTGGACCCTCTCATGGGACCCTGAGGCCTGACTTGCGGCTTGCTTGCAATCTTTCAGACAAACTGGTAACGTTGTTGGGATGATTTGTTTCGATGGCTTAAATGGTTTGCTTAGATTGCTTCCTAGCTTTATTGTAATACAGCTGTTTTGTTGGTGTTCACATATACATGAGTGCACCTAACCCAATACATGAGGGTGCTTTTATCTGTGGAGGCAAGAGGTACCTGCACTACCACTCCATGAGATAAAGATAACTGACTGCAGTCTGGGGCAGACTGTGGCAGGATGGCCTGTCCCCTGATAAGGCCTGGAATCTGTCTGGAGAGTGCAAGCTCTCTGTGATGAATTGCTGTCACTGTCAGGGTGCTGTTTGGTGTTGCATCCAGACTCAACCTGCTTCTGGTAAGCTCCTAACTGGCCTATAGATCTGTGACTGGCAGTTAATCACTTTATGTTATAAAAACTTGAGTTCCTCTCATACAGTCAAGATGCAGGAATTCCAAGATTTGGGGTTCCTGTGAGATTGTCATCAGAGAGTCACACTTCATTGACTCACAAAACACAAATACACAGGGTTTGTCAAGAAACATCTATGATGTTGATTCAGGCCTTGTCTATGGCCTTATTAAAGATCCGCATACAATCCAAGGTGGAGAAACAACATGATCCCTATATTCACATCAGGGAAGGTTAATTTGCAAATCGTTTAATGCTTTAGGCTCTGCTTTGCGGGAACTGCAGAGATGCATCATGTCATCTAGACCTATGGGACTGGACACTCCTGTTCATTTGTTCCAGCCCAAAAACTGAGCCTATGCTAAACAGTGGGATTGAAACCCCTGCAAGCCAAACGGAAAGAACTATTTCAAGTTCTGCTGACCATCTCCATCGTGGTCAAAGTTGTTGGCAAAGAACCCTGGATTTGCTACCCAGAAGGAAGAAAGCCTCTGTTCCTGAGACAAGTGGAACAACAGAAACTGTTACAAACTGTTAAAATGATGTTTAAACTATTTTCTGTGTGTATTGCCTAATCCCACCAGTAACTATGAATTGGGTTTAAAACTAAACTTTACATTTGGCTTTAGTAGAAATGCATCCAATATTCTTCATGAAAGTGAGTGCTGGATTTGCACTATGGATTTGACTAAAATTTGGCAACAAGCTTATATTCTACATTGGGCAATTTCAGAGGATGTCTCATTAGGTTTACTTCATGGTTACCAAACTGGACCTGAATAAAACAACTGTGTATATGAGTGATATACATAGTGTTTGTGTAATACCTCATTGCATGAACCAGTGATGAAGGTGTCAGTCATTCCTTTGGTATAATGGTAGGTATAAGTGGTAGAGATTGGACAACATTGAGTTTTGTCCATCTCTAAAGGAGGTACTGATGCCTCAGAGGTTTTTGGATTTTTTAAATTTTGTAGATTTTAGAAGTAGTTGTGTAGTAAATGTAGATTTTAATGTAACTGTATTATATCCCTTACCCTTAATATAGTAGTTACACATACCCAACTCTGTTACCCCATTCCATATCAATCCCTCTAAATTCCGTTAGCGTATTTAGTCTTCTTTTCAAGGTAGAATTGTAGAAAAACCTGGACCAGAAGATATCACACAGACACAGCGACCTTCAAGCCCAGAACTTTGGAGGAGCTCCAAGGACTATACATGCTGCAAAGAAGATGAAGATGAGGAAGAAGGGGTCCCACATGCCCCCAGACCCAATTCCAGAAGGAGCATGTCAGGGAGCAGAATGGGGCAGAACTGGGGGTGGACAAATATGGAATTGGATGGACCTTATTATAAAATCATAGAACCACTGTCTGGGAAGGGGTGTCGTGTATTTCTCTGGCCTCAGACCTAATTAAAGGACCTACTCTCTTTATCTTATACACTAAATTGGCTTGGAGTCTTTTCTCTCCGTGCTCTCTTAAGGCAACACCATAAAAGAAAGTAAGGTAAAGTGACCTGCACGAGAGATCCAGTTCTTGGGAATAAAATGGTAGGATGTACGTCATCACGTGCCCATGGATGTGGTGAACAAAATAGTATCTATGTCTCCACCGGCTAACAAGAAGGAAACACAAACTTTACTAGGCCTTGTGGGGTTCTGGCAGATGCACATTCCAGGTTACAGTCAGCTTGTGAGCCCCCTCTATCAAGTGACCTGGAAGAAGAACCATTTCAAGTGGGGCCTTGAACAACAACAGGCCTTTGAACAGATCAAACAGGAGATAGCCCATGCAGTAGCTCTTGGGCCTGTTTGAACAGGACCAACTGTGCAAAATATCCTCTACACGGCAGCTGGGGAGCATGGTTTCACCTGGAGCCTCTGGCAGAGAACACCAGGAGACACCGAAGGTCGACCATTAGGGTTTTGGAACTGGGGTTATCGAGAATCAGAAGCCCACTATATGCCAACTGAAAAGGAGATATAGGGGGTTCGAGCCACCTCAGAAGTTGTTAGGACAGAAGCATGTCTCCTCTTGGCACCGCGTTTGCCCGTGCTACACTGGATGTTCAAAGGGAACATCCCCTCAGCGCATCATGCAACCAGTGCTACATGGAGTAAGTGGGTAGCTTTGATTACACAAGCCAAAATGGGAAAACCCAATTTCCCAGGAATCCTGGAAGAGATTATGGACTGGCCAGAAGGCAGAGATTTTGGAGCATTGCCTGAAGAGGTGACTTGTGCCCAAGAAGCACCACCATATAATGAGTTACCAGAAAACAAAAGAGGCTATGCTCTATTTACTGATGGATCTTGCTGTGTGGTAGGAAACCATCGGAGGTAGAAAGCTGCTGTGTGGAGTCCCATACGATGGGTTGTTGGAGCTGCTGAAGGAGAGGGCGAGTCAAACCAGTTTGCAGAAGTGAAAGCCATCCAACTAGCCCCAGAGATTGCTGAACGATAAAAGTGGCCTGTGCTATACTTCTATGCTGACTCCTGGATGGTGGCTAAAGCCCTATGGGGATGGCTACAGCAATGGAAGAAGATCAATTGGCAACGTGGGGGTAAACCCATCTGGGCTGCTGCATTGTGGCAGGACATCGCTGCATGGGTGGAAAACATGACTCTGAAGGTGTGTCACATTGATGCTCACATGCCCAAAAGTCGTACCACTGAAGAACATCAGACCACTGAGCAGGTGGATAAAGCTGCCAAGATTGGAATAGCCCAGGTAGTCTTGGACTGGGAGTGGAAGGGCAAGCTATTTATAGCCCGATGGGCCCATGAAACATCAGGACATCTAGGAAGAGATGCGACATACAGATGGGCTCGTGATCGAGGGGTGGACCTGACCATGGAGGCCATAACACAGGTTATTCATGAATGTGAAATGTGTGTGGCAATTAAGCGAGCCATGCGAGTAAAATCTCCCTGGAATAGAGGGAGGTGGATGGATGTCGTGTTTTGACCCTGGCCAGATGCCAGGGGCCTATTAAAACCACTCCACTACCCTCCCTCCTCCCCTCTGCAACTGGACAGAGGAGAGAGGAAAAAAAAAAACAGCAAAGGAATTTCATGAGTAGAGATAAGGATTGAAAGAAGGGAGTGTTAATAGGCAAAACAAACTCAGAGTGAGGATCAAACTTAAATTTATTACTAACAGAATAAGAGCTAAAGAGTGAGAAATAAAATAGTCTTAAAAAGCCTTCCCCTTCCCCCCACCCCTCCTTCTTTTCAGGTCTTCCCTCCTTCCCCCAGCAGTGCAGGAGGACGGGGAAAGGGGGGTTCGTTGTTGTTTGAGTCCATCCCTCGGGCAGCAGCTTTTTGCAGTTGGCTCTTTGCAGTCTGAAGGTCCTCCATAGTTTACAGGGGGACACCTGCGTTACTATGGTCTTCACCACAGGCTACGGGGGGGGGTGTCTCTGCAACTGAGTCCTTCCCCTGCTTCTGTGGGGTCCCTCCCACGGGAGACAGTCCTTGATGAACCTCTCCAGTGTGAGTCTATCCACCCCTCAGGCAACAGTTCTTTCCAGTCTGTTGCCCCGTGGACGACTTCCCCAAGGGGGTGCAGTCCTTCACGGGTTGAGCTGTACCGATGTGGGTCTCCCACCGGGGCCACGAGTCCTACCCAGGAAAAACTTGCTTCAGCATGGGCTTCCCTCTCCACGGGCCATAGGTCTCCAGCAGGACTTCGCTCCATTTTGGGCCTCCCACAGGGGGTCAGAGATTCCTTCATGCATCCACCTGCTCCAGTATGGACTCCTCCATAGGCTGCAGGAGGGTTTCTGTGCCCCAATGGTTCTTCATGGGCTGCAGGGGCTTCAGCTCTAAGTCTTTGCCCTGCTTCTCAGGGAGAGGGGGGAAGGTCCCCCCACCTTCCCCCCCCTCTGGCTGCACCGACCTTGGTGACTGCTTGTTCTCCCGGACTGGAATTTCTTCTGTGCAACAACCTTCTTTTCCCCTGTTCTTAAATATGTTATCACAGAAGCACATCTCATTGGCTCAGCCTTGGCCAACAGCAGGAAATCCCTCCTGGAGCTGACTGTCATTGGCTTTTCATAGGACAGTGAAAGCGTCTAGTAGCTTCTAACAGAAGTCACCCTACAGCCCCTCCTGCTACTAAAACCCAACCACAGGTTAAACCCGTGACACTGGATTTCCAATATAGTGAGGCCTGGCAAATTGACTAAATTGGACCACTGCCACGAACAGGCCAGGGCAAGAGCTACATAATCACCATGGTGGAAGCAATGACTGGTTGACCAGAAACATATCCTGTAAACCAGACCACTGCTCGAAACACCATCTTAGGTCTTGAGAGGCACATTCAGTGGCAACATGTGATCCCAGAGAGAATTGAATCAGATAATGGGACTCACTTTCAGAATAATCTTGTAAACTCTTGGGCAAAGAAACATGGCATCAAGTGGATCTATCACATCCCTTATCACCCATAAGCCTCTGGGAAGATTGAGAGGTATAATGAACTGTTGAAAACTATGTTAAGAGCATTAGGTAATGGAACATGGAAGCATTGGGAGGCAAATTTAGCTGAAGTCACTTGGCTGGTCAACACTAGGGGATCTGCCAATCGTCCTGGTCTTGCCCAAACAAAACCCCTACACACTGTGGGAGGGGATAAAGTCTCAGTACTACACCTGGAGAAGTGACTGGGGAAGTCAGCGTATGTTTCTCCACCCATGAGAAAAGGCAAACCCATCTGTGGGATTGTCTTTGCTCAGGGACCAGGGTGTACCTGGTGGGTAATGGGGGAAGATGGGGATACCTGGTGTATGTCTCAAGGAGATTTAACATTGGGGGAAAAACAATCTGTGTTCTAAATTGTATGTTGCAGGAAGTGAAATAGCAGGGCAATGAAGAGCGAATTCTGCAAGGAGCAAGGAGAGTGTGACAATGACCCAAACTGGGATAGTATTGGTTCCCAACGATTGATTGTGTTGCTTCTCCTGCCCTGAGTACCCATCCCACTGGAATGGAGCCCAAGATCTGGAGGGGTGGAAGAAAGCCATCAAATGGGAAGAAATAATATCTATCTGTGAAAGCATGAGAAATAGTCAGAATATATATATATATATTTTATATGGGATCTGAGTATGACGCAAATGGTATGGAGTAAGGGGTGGAGATTGTATTGGGTCTGACTGAGATGGAGTTCATTTCCCCATAGCAGCCCTCTCAGTGCTGTGCTTTGCATTGGTAGCTAGAAGGGTGTTGATAACAGACCAGTGTTTTGGCTACTGCTGAGTACAGCATCAGCACTGTAACATTCCTTCTGGGAGGGGACACGAGTAGGCCAGCTGACCCAAACAAACCAAAGAGATATTTCATACCATATGACGTCAGCTCAGATATAAAAGCTAAGGAAAGAAATAGGAAGGGGGGCATTCATTGTTTCCAATGACTGCCTGCTAAGAAACCATTATGCATGCTGAAACCCTGCCTCTCAGGAAAGTGGCTGGACATCACTGCTGATGGGAAGTAGAGAATAAACGTAATTTTTTGCTTAGCTTTTGTGCACACAAGCTTTTGCTTTGCTTTTGCTTTAATAAACTGCCTTATCTCAACCCACGAGTTGTTTTCCATCTTACTCTCTCGCCCCTGTCCAGCTCTGAAAGGGAGTGATAGAGCAGCTGGGTGGTCACCTGGCATCCAGACAAGATCAACCCACCACACAGGTCAATATGGGCTCACCTGTTTGTCAAGTGATGTCTTTCCACAGATTGCATAGATTATTGAATGATGGCAATTCAGTGGTTATTTCTGTCTCTGAGTCCACTAATGGCAAGGCTCCAGCCTCCCCATCGTCATCCACCAGGCAAAATGATTTGGTCTTGTATTTTCTCTTTTGGACAGGGGCAACTTCTACTGACTTGGGTTGCCCTTCTGGCTTAACTACAACCTGAGTGGCCATGGTGTGTGTTATTTTGTTTCCTTTCCTTTCCCCCTGAAGGTGCTGTACCATACCAAGCAGCATTCGGTAGGCAGTGGCCAGGGCCCAGCATGTTGCAGTAAGCTGCCCCTCTCTGGAGCTGACACAGCATTTTCCTTCACATATCTTATCACTTTAACAGTGTCCTGAAGTTGTTCAGGGGAGAACTTCCAGACCATTGGAGGAGAGAAGTTCTCTAAAATCTGGCCTGTGTCCTCCCCCATTCCAAGACATTCAAGTTTATCCACCCCTGGACACCTTCCCTAGAGATCTTGGTCCTGTCTCCAAACACGAGGTAGACCATATCAAGGAAACCTGACAGATATAGCAACAAGATTATGCTATCCCTAGCATCCAGAGTGTCGGAGGGCAGAAATTGTGTGAACAATTTCTATTGCATTTCTGAGACCTTCACCTTGGCATGGCTGGGTGCAGACAGTAAAAAAATACTGTGCCACTAATATGGCTGCAGGCCTTGTGCCAAGGTGAAGGAGGAGTTGTTCTGGCAGGAAAACAAGTTTTATGGACACCTGCTGTTATCCAATTAGTACTGTACACCACAGTATGTTTTCCTTATGTATCCAATGTAACCTGGGGAAGAATCACGTCTCTGTGCCACAGGCAGCATATAAGCTGCCTTTCCTCTAATAAAGGGGACATTTTTGCCAATCATATTGATTCGTGTGCAATTCTGTCCAAGCCTCTCTGCCGATACCAGAGGGAATTCAACCTTTTCAAAAACAGTTGTAGCAGACCTGAAGGAGAAAGGGGTGAAAGACTGGGAAAAATCACACCCCCCCTGTTCCCTTACCAGGGCTGGGTGCCATTATCAATAAAACCCCAGAGGTAGCAACTGAGGCCAGGGCACATAGACAGTCCTGAATACACGTTCCAAATGAAACTCATGTGTTACTTATTAATATAATAAGTAAATAAATTACATGGACCCAACTAGCTTCTTGGGAGTGCACAGCCAAGTCCATTTATTCAAATAAAACAACACCTTTTATTATGGGTTCAAAGTAACACATGACTCTCTTGACCAACCACCAAGAGCATCTCACTGCCCATGTGCGTGGGAGTACTTAGTAACTACATTTCCCAGGGTGCTGTTCGGCACCCATTCTGAAACCTGACTCCTACACTCATGGTCTTTGAGTTTGGCACATTATAAATTGAGGTAACAAAATAGAACGTCAACAAAGCTATCTTGGTTCTTTTTCCCGGTCTGAAAAAAAAATTAGATAGGCCAATATATATACAGGGTTAGATGCCATACCAACATGAGTAGATTGAGCAGCATGCTGTCTAGGGGTTCTATACCCAATAGACAAATAAGTTGTTCAAAATTGTTATTTTTTCTCTTCTTTCTCTAAAACCCTATGTTGGGCACCAAATGTTGTCTTGGTTTAAAGACAAATATTAGGAGACGGAACTCCAATAAGAAGCACTCCTCTCCCCTTTTATAGAGGGACAAAAAAGCCAAGGAGGTTATAAATGAAAAAAAAACCAGTTCACTAAAAGGAAATAGTGTAACTACAAAGATACAGAGAAAATGGTTTATGCACAAAGAGGGGAATCCACCGCCCACGTGACCACCTAGGAAAAAAAGAGGAAACAAAATGATGGAGGGTTTTTTCCAGCAGTGCAGGGGGTGGTGGTGGCAGTGGCACTTGATTGGCAGCCACAGCACAAGTGTTGGGAGAGGTTATGCAGCCCATGGAATATCCTACGCCAGAGCAGGTGGATGTTCCTTGAAGGAAGCTGTGGACCTGTGGAAAGCCAGTGCTGGAGCTGGCTTCTGGAAGGACCTGTGGCCCCATGGGGACATCAAGATGGAACAGTCTGTTCCTGAGGGTCTGCAACCCATGGAAAGGAGCCATGCTGGAGCAGTTCATGAAGAACTGCAGCCCATGGCAAGGACCCACATTGGAGAAGTTTCTGAAAGACTGTCTGTCTCCCATGGGAAGGACTTCCCACTGGACCAGAAGAAGAGCACGAGGAGGGAGTGGAAGAGACAATGTATGATGATCTGACCACATCCTCCATCTCCCATTCCCCTGCATTGCTCAGGGGTAGGAGATAGAGAAGCTGGGAGTGAAGTTGAGTCCAGGAAGAAGGTGTGGGGGGGAAATGCGTTTTAGATTTGTTCTTATTTCTCATTGCCATATTGTCTGTTTAATAGGCAATAAATTTAATTAATTTCTCCAAGTTGAGTATGTTTTCCCCATGATGGTAATTGCTGAGTGATCTCCCTGTCCTTATCTTGAAATACGAGCTTTTCATCATGTTTTCTTCCCCTGTCCAGTTGAAGTCAAGGAGTGATAGAGTGACTTTGTGGGCACCTGGAAGCCAGTCAGGGTAACCTATTACACTGGCATTTCATCATAGAAGGCTATCAGGTTGGTTAATCGTGACTTCCCCTTGATGAAACCATGCTGGCTACTCCTGATTATTTTCTTGTCCTTGATGTGCCTGAAAATGGTTTCCAGGATTAGTTGCTCCATTACCTTCACAGGAATCAAGGTGAGGCTGACCACAGAATCACAGAATCACAGAATACGCTGAGTTGGAAGGGATCCACAAGGATCACTGAGTCCAACTCCTGGCCCCGCACAGGACCATCCCCAAGAGTCACACCATGTGCCTGAGAGTATCCTCCAAATGCTTCCTGAACTCTGTCAGGCTTGGTGCTGTGACCACTTCCCTAAGGAGCCTGTTCCAGCACCCAACCACCTTCTGAGTGAAGAACCATTTTCCTAATATCTAACCTAAACCTTCCCTGTCACAACTTCAGGCCATTCCCTTTGGGTTCTGTCACTGGTCACCACAGAGAAGAGATCAGTGTCTACCCCTCCTCTTCCTCTCACGAGGAAGTTGTAGACTGCAATGAGGTCTCCTCTCAGTCTCCTCTTCTCCAGGCTGAACAGACCAAGTGGTCTCAGCTGCTCCTCATATGACTTCCCCTCAAGGCACTTCACCATCTTTGTTGCCCTCCTTTGGACACTCTCTAATAGCTTAATATCTTTCTTATATTGCAGTGACCAAAACTGCACACAGTGTTCAAGGTGAGGCTGCACCAGTGCAGAGTAGAAAGGGACAATGACCTCTCTGAACTGGCTGGTGATGCTTTGCCTGATGCACCCCAGGACATGGTTGGCCCTCCTGGCTGCCAGGGCCCACTGCTGACTCATATTCAACTTGCTGTCAACCAGGACCCCCAGGTCCCTTTCCACGGCACTGCTTCCCAGCATCTCATTCCCCAGTCTGTAAGTACATCTGGTGTTGGCCCATCCCAGGTGCAGAATCCAGCACTTCCCCTTGTTGAACTTCATATGGTTGGTGATTGCCCAGTCCTCTAATTTGCTGAGGTCTCCCTGCAGGGCCTCTCTGCCTTTGAGGGAGTCAACAGCTCCTCCCAGTTTTGTGTCATCTGCAAACTTGCCTAAGTATCCCTTCCAGTCCTGAATCAAAGTAATTTATGAAGATGTTGAAGAGCATTGCTTTCCTCCAGTCTTCAGGTACTTCACCCAGTGGCCATGATCAAAAATAATCAAGAGTGGCCTAGCAATATCAGGCTTAGCACTTGTGTATGCATCCCATCAGGGTTCCATGATGGTAAACTGTAAAATGTAATCTGAAAATTACCGTTTTTCATATTACCTTCTTAAAATGAGATTTTCTACTTATTGAGAAGTACAACTGCATAATTGCAACTAATAAACTGTTTTAAAATTATTTGTTGTTTTCTTGCCATATAAATGCTACAGATGTACATACGAACAATAGCTAAAGCAGCATGTGGATTCTCTGATAAATTTGTTTTGTTCTTTTTCCTTGTGAACAGATAACAATATGAGTTGAGGTTTTTTAAAATAATTTATCCAATGGAATGTTCTCAAATAGAGGAAAATATACACTACTTACTACATTTTTTGTTTATTAATATATACTGAAGTGAATAACAGAAGTTCACACTGAACCATGTCAATAGGATGTATCTGATTAAAACAATAAGCTGCTCTAACTTAGTTGATAAGAGTGAGAAATACCACTGTTTTGAAAGCATTATTTCCTAAACACTCTAGTGACTGACATGCTGAGGAAACAATCAGGAAAAGTATTCTGACCAGGAAAGAACTGAAGGACATTCAAGTTCTTTCTATAATTAATTTTTTTCTAGACTTTGTTCACATCACCAAAAAAAATGTAAGTTTGTAACCTACTTCTTTTTCTTTGGCATGTCCACTGTCCTATGTTGCTTTTAGACAACATGAAGAAAATTTTCAACAAATGGATTTTAATCCTGTACAGGACATGACTAGGACAGAGTTAATTTTCTTCATAGTGGATCATATGGTGCTGTGGTTTAGAAATGGTTTGAAATTGGCCCCCCTGAGAGGCTGGAGGGGCTCAGAGGTGATTGGGTGCCAGGGCAGTGTTCCCTGGAGAGCCAATCACCACTTGTGTTGTTAGCTTCTGCTCAAAATCATATATCATAGCACCGGAAACTGTTGGCAAGTTCTGTCTTGGTTGTTTTGCTGTTAGTGTCTGCTGCGTGTAGGTGGACAAGGCCAGGGGGTGGCTGGGCTCCCTCTCTTCCCCTCCGGGGGGGAAGAGGGGAGCCCTGCGACCCCCCAACTCAGCCTTTGGCTAGAGTCAGCATTTGGAGTGTGTGCTGTGAAAGAAGAATTTCACAGCACCTGAAGTAAGAGGGAGGAGGCTAGACCTTCTTTCCCCCCCCCTGCAGCTGTGGGACGCTTGGGACAGTGCATAACTGAACCGAACTGCCTGTGGCCAAGGTTAGGGGGCTTTTCCCCCCCCACTGCATTTAGACTTGTGGGGGGTGGATTTTAAGGCTCAGCACTTGAGCAGAGCCAAGTGGACGGGCTGATAAATCAGTTCGGTGCTCGGGAGAAGAATCCCAGGCGAAATTGGAGGCGAGCCAAGAGCTCAGGAATTGCCTGCTGAAGCTGACCGGGGGCAGCTGAGAACTGATGTGAAGGAATGAAGATTCCAGAATGCAGACACTTGATAAGCTACACTGCAGCAACCTACTAACCGAGGTGAAACACCGAGAGGGAGAAATCACCAGCAGCAGAAGAGCAAGGACTCAAAGCTATCTTCTTGGACTTCGTGAGGAAAGACTGCAACAAACAACTGATGGAACTTGGTGAGGGGGGAGTGTTCAGGAGCCCAGAACGCTCCCACGGCAGACTGTGTTACATATCAGCCTTGAAAAGCTGCTCCTGGACTAAAGTTAAAAGGAGAGACTTGAAAGGACTGATTGATAGAAATGTAATATAATATATATATATAGTTACCTTTAGTTTGTATAGTATTTATTTGTGTAAATAAATGTATATACTTCCCCCTTCCCCTACAGAAGCCTCTGGCCTGAAAGTTTCTCTCCAGTGTTAGGATAAATTGTGGGAAGGGGTGGGGGGAAGCCTAAAAATTGGATTTTAGATTTCTAATGTGGCTCAAACTGCCACAGTGATCAAAACAGTACTGATAACACACTAATGTTATAGCTGTTGCTGAACAATGTTTGCACAGTATCTCTGTTTCTCACTCTGCCCCCCCAATAAATAGATTGGGAGTGCGCAATAGACTAGGAGGGGACACAGCTGAGCAGATGACCAAAACTAACCGAAGAGGTAGGTAAGATGAATTATTATTGTCTCTAGTTAGAACAACACAGGTTGTAACATTCCTTATCTGCCTTTAAGTGGCAACAGGTGCAACATTATTCTCTGTAGTGTCCAAAAAAACACTGTAAAAATCAAACGCTAATTGTAAAAATCAAAGAAATCGCTTTCAGTCTCGTTTATGTAACATAAACAAGGGAAATATCACAACAGTATTATGAGGTTGATCTTATGGCAAATAGGATTTGACCATTGTGCTGGTTTAAAGGTAAACCAACAGGAGAAATGAACCCAACTCCAAAGAGATTATAAGTCAGAGTTACAATTTAATAAAAATAACACCATAAATACAATTATATGGACAAACAATTGGTTTAACCCACAAAATCCAGATGTATAACCCAGCACCCTGGGGCACGAACAGAGTGGTGTTCATTGGTCCCCGGGCTGAGCCCCATGTGGTCCCCCTGAGTCCAGAGTAAAAGGAGAGGGAAAACCTGTTGGTGCGTGTGCTGGTCCCAGTTCGGTTGAGAGCGGTGATCGCAGTCCGGTCAAAAGTGCTCTCGCAGTCTGGTCAAGGGTAGTGATCGCAGTCTGGTTGAAAGTGGTGGTCACAGTGTGGTCGAGGGTGGTGGTTGCAGTCCAGTCGAGGTTCTGGTCCTCCTCTGGATCTGACGAATGGCACCAGAAGTCCCAAGATCCCAAGATCATATACCCTCAGGTTCAGGCAGGAATGCCCAGTACCTCCCCCAGGGCAGCTACTGCAAATGGTCTATTGTTAACAGTTTCTGGGAAATGACATGGAGGGTGTAGAATACACAGTTTGGGTTACACCCACACAGTGATGAATTGGTCCCAGTTTTTCTAACTAGAATGTTATCCACTCCTTATTCTGTCGCTGG
This sequence comes from Corapipo altera, assembly GCF_003945725.1. NCBI lineage: Eukaryota > Metazoa > Chordata > Aves > Passeriformes > Pipridae > Corapipo > Corapipo altera. The sequence goes on from NW_020885027.1 coordinate 714,978, forward strand.
AACTGAGAGATTTCTCTGAACAATTTTTCCTGCACTCTGTAGGCCTTGCTTGCCATGGAAGTGACAAACTGTATTGTTTATACTTATAGGTTGTGTGAAAATATGTGATGTTTATACTTGTTAGCTGTGTATCTAATTATAAGGTTTGAGAACATAATATGTTTATAGTAAGAAAACCTTGAGAACCTAGAGATAAAAGTACACCTGCAGATTTAGAAAACCCCTAAAAGCAGATTAATTAGAAAGAGGTTTCTATGCCAAGGATGAATTCAGGTCGCATGGACAGAGCCTCAGATCCAATAAACTGAGAGCATGAGATGCGTGCACAAACTGAGCTATCCAATCAACTTTTTGTGAGTATGTACTCTGAGCAAACTAAACTGTATAAAAGTTAACTGATTTAAATAATAAATTGGACATTGCTTTGATCATGTTGATCATGTTGCTATGTCTCTGAACCTCCTCATCCATATCTGGCGCCCGAACAGGGACTTCCTCTTCGTCGAGTTCCGAGGGACGAAAGGCAAATAGAAGGACGTTAGAGAAGCAACCATTACAGGTGGCGTGTCCCCCGGCGCTACAAGAAAAAATCTGCATGCGGTCCAAAAGAAATCTTGCCCTGATCGGGTGAGTCGACTGAAGAAAGGAGAATGGGGTCTGCTCTTTCAAAAGAAGAAGAGGCAGTGCAAATGCTCCTTTATTTAATTCTCTCTGAGAGATTCTAATTATGACGAAAAAACCCTTAAAGGGTTACTAATCCCCAAAGTTAAAACTACCTTTGAGGTATCCATTTGGGACTCTATAAAGGAACAGTTAGGGGAAAAGATCACAAAAAGATTTGATGAAGCAACTCGCTATTTTACATTGTGGCAGATGCTGACTGAAACAGAAAAATTTCTAAGGACTGAGAGGCAAGTTACAGCTTTAACCTATACTGCATTAACAAGCAGTGAAACTGAAAGCAAAGAGACCGAGTCATCTTATCAACTTTTATTCATTCTGTCAACAACCGTACTACCAGTGAGTTTCAAAGTGCAGGCTTCTGCCTGACCGTCAGCAAACGACCCCAACAGGAGTTCATCCTTAGCCCCGGAGAATTCCGAAGTGCAGGACGCCAGGGAGGCCACTGCTAACTGCGCCTTCCCTCGCAGCGAGCTCTCCATCGCCCCCCCTCGCCACCACTTTTCCCACTGCTGCTTCTAAAGTTGTTGCCTCACCGCCGCCTAAAGCCGTGCCCGGTGCTGTCCTGTTGCTGCGTGGAGCCACTCCCCCCGCCGCTCCCCCGCCCACGCCGAGCCCCGGCCAACAGTACCGAGCTGATGGAGCCCCCCTGGTGCCACCTTGACCAGGAGCCGCCGCTGCTTGCCCATCCGCGAACGTGGCCGCTGCCACGACAAACCCCACGCCGTGCCCTACCAACCCCACCGCCGCTGCCTGCCGCGACCCCGCCTCCTCCATAACCCACGTTGACCGACCACTATCGCACCCTGATCGACATCATCACCGCGCGACACCGACCCCGACCCGCCAAAAGCTGCCATCGCCCCCCCGCTGAACCCAGCAAGAGACACTCTCGGTAAGAAGAAACTCCATTCGGGGAGGGGGGAAGGGACCATGAACCAACACACTCCCGTGCCGCTTATCTACCGCTGCTACCATTTGCCCCCCTTTCTCGGGTTCGGCATCGAACTACAAGAACAGACAGAGAGACTCAAAGAACCGAGTGCAGCTGCAAGAAAAGCTTTACAAACATCTGTGACAGAACAGAAGTTAAAGTGACAAGGGCTTTCTGCACCTCCTTTGCCATTGCCAGCTCCCTATATCCCCATACAGGAGCAGGTTTCCCCAAGCCTTTTTTTTTCTGTCGCTTCCACCACCTCCTCAAACTCTATTTCAGGGTGGGGGGAGGGGGTGAAACCGTGCTGGAGAGATCTGTAAATCTGCTGTTTGGGAGATCAGGGGCTGACGAGAGTAGAAGAGTCTGGAGCAGAGATAGAAAGAGATTCTGTAAGATGCTATGATAAAGAAAAAGTTTAGTTGTTAACTCCTAACGCATTTCCAGTTATAACAGATGCGGGAGACAATAGAAGCTATGTTCAAGTTTTGAGCTGGCTTCCCGCCAAGTCCCCAAAACTCGACAACAAGGACCCGCCTCCCAGAGAGGGAAAAGAGGGAAAAAAAAAACAACTAAGCAGCCAAAGCTATAGCAAATATATATATATATATATATATATATATATTTTTTACATCAGATACACAAACAGAAAATACCACACACCTGGGGGGGGGGGGGGGAGGGGGAGGGAAAGGGAGAGAGACAAAAAAGGGGCAAGGACCGAGCAAGTCAAACAGCCAGCCGAAGGCAAACTAGCAGAAATCTCACCACTTCCCTTCGAACAGGCAGAATGACTTGACGCAGCCCAAGGCTCTCCTCTCACGCGAAGCGGATAGCGGCAGTCACTGTAGGCCTTGGCTCCAGATAAGCTCGACCGAAACAGGGACCCACCGTTCTCGAACCTCGCCGGAGAGGAAGAGGGCGCGATCCCTCCCACTGGCTTTATTTATACCTCCAGTTACGTAAAGGAATAGCATGGAATACTTCCGTGATCACTTTTCTAGTTCCTTCCTGGTTACAAGTTGGTCTCCAGGAAGACCTAGGGTGAAACCACTACAAGCTATTAAATATTAAATTAGAAGATGCTAAAAGAAGCTAAATCTATGATTACTCAGTATGGGTTGAGATCGAGTTATATTACATCTGTGTTACAGCATTTTAAGAATAAGTATTATCTCCAATAATACGGATCTTTTTTTTCTTTCTTTTTTTCTCTTAACTCTTGAAACTTTATCTGAGATTCTAGTAGCAAGAATGCTTGTATAAACTGGAAACACTGAAGTCTGTAAGAGTCTGTACTGTTCCTTGCACTGCAGTATTCTAGATTTTTTTAGTTTGTAATGATCTTTAACTATTTGAGAAAACTTTGAAGTTCTTGGACCCCCAGAAGTTACAGCACTATTGATTGAGAGAGTTTAAACATAAAAAATGTTCCCTGAATGCTTACCTTATTTGTATGCTCATTTGAGCTAAGAAAACTGAAAAAGGATTTTTTGAATTTAGGCAGATGAAATATTTTATAAGAAAAGCAAATACTGTTGCAACCCAGAGCAAATGTTACCATGACTTATGCAAAATATGTCCTTTTTCAATGAGGAGTAGAAATTATAGACTCACTCTTTTATAACATTATCTTTGTGCTGACTATTCACAGTAACACACTAAGCAGCACAAAACTCTCACTAAACACCTATAAACTCCGTCATGTGTATCACATCTTATGCATTTCAAGCAAACTTTATCTAGAAATAGAAACTCTTACTGAGCTTTCTTTATCGGTTTCTATTTTCTTTATTTAACCTAATTGAAAGCTACTTTAAAATGTATTGATGACATCATCATTTGGATAAGATTCTGGACTGATGGTTCTAGGATCCAAACTTTTGAAATCAATGAAAGTTCTTTTTGAAGCAGGAAATTACCTTTTCTTGCAACTTTTTTCTTAATTTAAAATTGCTTATTTGCATTCTAGAGATTTTAAGCAGAGAATGCTCAGTATTCCTTTTGATTTTACACTCACAAATGCTATGTATCACATTTTGAATGAGACATTGAAATTTTAGAGTTGCTGAGAGGAATTAAGGCTGTAGAAAAAACCTTTTTTTTACAGTGTAATCAGATATGATTTTTATCAGTTTTTCAATCCTGTAGTTTCATTTTTTCACTGGATGGTTCCTCAGCTTTAACAAATCCTATTGTTTTATAGTTAAGATCAATTGAAGTTCTGGAGTTTTATTATACATCCCAAAGCAACTATTGATACATTACTTTTCTTTTGCAAATCGCATTTAACTGTAGACCTAAGTGATCTATAGGAATTCTTTTCTTTTTACCCATGTATCTTATTTTGTACTTATTAACTATCTGTACTTTTCAACTGAAACGACTTTTGTAACACAACTGTGAATTGTAATCAGAAAAGCAATACAAGCAGTACATGATGATAAGACAGCTCCATCTTTTACTACAGTACGACAGGAGCTAACAGAACCATTTGGGAAATTTATCGGTTGCATCATGTAATTAATACCCATCCTGACCCAGATGAGAACATGAAAGTAGAATTTTTGAACATGTTAACCTATAATTTTATCAGAATTGTTAGAAGATGTAGATAGTATGTAGCATACTCTGTTATGAAATAGAACTGTTATAGATTTTTTGTTATTAGCGCAAAGGTATTAAGTAAAGAGATTGATAATTCAAGAATTCTTAACACACTTTTGCAAAGCGAAAAGGGGGACAGCCCTCCTCTATTGACCTGCAAAAGTGTTTCATGTGCACACAAGTGTTCTCTGGTTATCTGCATGATGGATGAAACCTTGGAAAGAAACTGGTTCTTCAGAACAAGGTTGATGTTGTTCCTGCAGGTTGTTGCCCGTAACAAAAAAAAACACAAACCAACAGAGTGCCGGTTTATGTGGTGCTTTATTCAGGGCCCGGGAACCTGTGGACTAGCGTCCCAAGTCAGGATTCCGATTCCCTCATTTTTCGTACAGCTTTTATACTCTCACACAAACATGTTTACATGCAGTTCCCACAGCAAAACAGTTACACTCAGTTACACACACTAACTCATATTTCATACTGATAATAATTAGTAATCATCCACTCTAATCATAAATCTGTTTAAGTTGTCTTACCCTAACAATTAGTAAACATCCACTCTTAATCATCAATCTGCTTAAGTTGTCTTACCCCTAGAAACTGTTTAACAGACCCTTACCACATCCTAGGTAACATTACTACATCCTAGGTAACAAATCATTATATACATGCTTGACTAAGTGCTTTCATTATTGTTTCCATTTCTATAGCACATTCCATGCTCACGAACAAAGTTACTAACTTACTACTTCGGAGTGTTGCTAACTGGGCCTACTCTCCTACTAAGCCTTAGCCATTCTACTACCAATTGCTAAACTTTAGTTATTTTGCAACAAGGTGACTGTGACAACACCAGAAGTTGTTGTAGCTAACAGTCTCTTCAATATTATTAAAGCACAATTTTTCAGTATTATGAGCACAATTTTTTCAATACTTTTAAGGCACATAATTTTAGAAGTTAAGAGGTATAGAAGTTATAGAGGGTAAGAATTTAAGTATAATGTATGATCTTTGGATTACTCACTAGGTATTGGTAAAAGAAAGTTTATCTATCTGGTTAATTTTATCTGTTTAGTTAAGAAACTTTAACATTATAAGGTACTAGAGAATAATTATGGTTTCTTAGTTCATAAAACACAGTGAAATGGAATTCAAAAGTATGTTTGTGTGAGAATGTGTTTGGATGATGGTGGCCACCGTGTGAAAGTGAATGAATGAAAGTGTATGCATGTATGTGTGTGAATATATGAACAAATGCACAAACAACTTTGGACACAAACACCTTAAATAAAAACAGAAGACACATAACCCTAAGTTGAATGGAGTTCCATTTGCAGAAGTGTTTTTAGATTGAATAAAAGCTTTCTAGAATAAGCCCTATATTTAGAAACACCTTTAAGCACAGAGTTAAGAGCACAAACTTTCAGATCAATAGGTTGTTAAGTTTGTTAATGGTAGTGGTATTATTATATGTAATTGTGTTTGTTAATATGTTATAGGTATGATGAAGAATGTTGCAGGAATGCAGTAAAAATTGTTCAAAGCAGAACTGGGGAATTGTCGCTGGAACTGAGAGATTTCTCTGAACAATTTTTCCTGCACTCTGTAGGTCTTGCTTGCCATGGAAGTGACAAACTGTATTGTTTATACTTATAGGCTGTGTGAAAATATGTAATGTTTATACTTGTTAGCTGTGTATCTAATTATAAGGTTTGAGAACATAATATGTTTATAGTAAGAAAACCTTGAGAACCTAGAGATAAAAGTACACCTGCAGATTTAGTAAAACCCTAAAAGCAGATTAATTAGAAAGAGGTTTCTATGCCAAGGATGATTTCAGGTTGCATGGACAGAGCCTCAGATCCAATAAACTGAGAGCATGAGATGCATGCACAAACTGAGCTATCCAATCATCTTGTTGTGAGCATGTACCCTGAGCAAACTAAAATGTATATAAGTTAACTGATTTAAATAATAAATTGGACATTGCTTTGATCATGTTGTTTGTGTTGCTATGTCTCTGAACCTCCTCATCCATATTATTCTATACCATCCATGTCATGCCCAAATTAACACCTTTTAAAAACTATATACATATATATATACAATGAAACATTACAGACCATTCTCACTTAAAATTAGGTCCCCTTGTGGTACACAACGTCTCTCCCCATCTTTTTGCATTACCCACCAAGTGAAACCAGGCCCTTGAGCAAAAAAATCCCTTGAATAGATTTGCCTTTGCTTGAGGTGGGACTAATCCAAACAGTCTTTCCTAACATACCTCTCATATGCACCATGGGGACTTTATCTCCATCTCCAGTATGCAAGGGTTCTGATTGGGCAGGGCCAACTTGACTGATGGAACCTCGGGTGTTGACCAACCAGGTGACCTTTGCTAAATGCACCTCCCAGTATTTGAAAGTCCCCCTGCCCAGTGCCTTCAAGGTGGTTTTCAGCAGTCCGTTGCACCGTTCAACTTTTCCAGCAGCTGGTGCATGGTAGGAGACATGATACACCCACTCAGTGCTGTGCTCTCTGGTCCAGGTGTCTCTCAGGCCATTCTTGAAATGGGTCCCATTATCAGACTCGATTCTCTCCGGGGTGCCGTGTCACCACAGGACTTGCTTTTCAAGGCCCAGGATGGTATTCCGGGCAGTGGCATGAGGTACGGGGTATGTCTCCAGCCATCCAGTGGTTGTTTCTACCATGGTCAGCACATAGCGCTTGCCTTGACGGGTTTGGGGGAGCGTGATGTAGTCAACTTGCCAGGCTTCCCTATACCTGTATTTTGACCACCGTCCACCATACCATAGAGGCTTCACCTGCTTGACCTGCTTGATGGCAACACGTCTCACAGTCATGGATAACCTGTGAGATACTGTCCATGGTTAGATCCACCCCTCGGTCACGAACCCATCTGTATGTTGCATCTCTCCCCTGATGACCGGAGGCATCATGGGCCCATCGAGCCAGAAATAATTCTCCCTTGTGCTGCCAATCCAGATCTACCTGAGAGACTTTAATCCTGGCAACTCGGTCCACCTGCTCATTGTTCTGATGCTCTTCATTAGCCCAACTCTTGGGTGCATGAGCATCTACGTGATGGACTTTCATGCTCAGCTTCTCTACCCGACCAGGGATGTCCTGCCACATCTCAGCCGCCCAGATGGGTTTCCCTTGGCGCTGCCAGTTGGCCTTTCTCCATTGCTCTAACCATCCCCACAGACCACCATCCATGAGTCTGTGTAGAGATGGTCTCGACCACTTCTCTCATTCAGCTATATCCAAAGCCAACTGAATGGCTTTAAGCTCTGCAACCTGACTTGACCCACCTTGTCCTTCGGTCGTTTCTGCGACTCGCCGTGTGGGACTCTATATGGTTGCGTTCCATTTTCGGTTTGTCCCTACGATGTGACAGGAACCATCTGTGAAGAGAGCATATCGCTTTTCATCTTCTGGTAGTTGGTTATACAGTGGGGCCTCCTCAACCCGTGTCACCTGCTCCTCTTCTTCTTCAGAGCATAGTCCGAAACTCTCACCTTCGGGCTAATTGGTGATAATTTCCAGAATCCCAGGGCGATTAGGATTCCCTATCCGGGTTCGCTGTGTGATCAGAGGGATCCACTTACTCCATGTGGCATCGGTGGCGTGATGTGTAGAAGGAACTCTTCCCTTGAACATCCTGCCCAGCACTGGTAGTCGGCGTCCCAGGAGGAGTTGTGCTTTGGTGCCAATCACTTCTGAGGCAGCTCGAACTCCTTCATAAGTAGCCAGGATCTCTTTCTCACTTGGGGTACAGCTGACCTCAGATCCTTTGTATCGTCAACTTCAGAATCCCAACGATCGTCCTTGGGTCTCCCCAGGCACTTTCTGCCAGAGGTTCCAGGAAGGACCATTTTCCCCGGCTGCAGTGTAGAGCACGTTCTTCACATCCTGTCCTGTCCTTACTGTCCCAAGGGCTACTGCATGGGCAATCTTCTGTTTAATCTGTTCAAAGGCTTGTTGTTTATCGGGGCCCCACTGGAAATCATTTTTCTTCCATATCACAAGGTAGAGAGGGCTTACAATCTGACTGTACTCAGGGATATGCATCCTCCAAAAACCCACGGGGCCTAGGAAAGCCTGTGTTTCCTTCTTGCTGGTTGGTGGGGACATGGTTGCTATTTTGTTAATCACCTCCATTGGAATCTGGCAACATCCATCTTGCCACTTCACTCCTAAGAACTGTTTAATGGCAAAACCAGCTCTTAGGAGAATCTGGATTATCTTCTCTCCTTTCTTGAAGACTTCCCCTGCTGTCTTCCCCCATACAATGATGTCATTGACGTACTGTAGATGTTCTGGAACCTCACCCTTTTCTAGTGCAGCCTGGATCAGTCCATGGCAAATGGTGGGACTGTGTTTCCACCCCTGGGGCAGTCGATTCCAGGTGTACTGCACACCCCTCCAAGTGAAGGCCACGTGGAGTGTACCCTCTCTCCTTAGCTAGGGGATGCCTGCTCCTGATAGCAGAGACTCTTGTTTGTCCTGGTGAGATATGGAAGATCCCTTCCTTAATTTCCTCTCTTAGCTTCTGATGGCCCTCTTCAGTCTTCTCTTCCAGGCTTTGGACATGTTCGACCAGTTTGGTTTCCACAGATGAGAAGTGGGTTCATAATGGGGCGGTGACAGTGTCTTCATAAATCCTGAGTTTACTAACTAGTGCGCCCACCTTGTCCTCTCCCTCCCTCCATTGCAACGTTGCTAAGTAGTGGGAATACATTTCTGGCCCGAACCGTGCAAACTTTGACCACATCTGGGAAGTGCACTGTACACCATCTGGACTTTTAGGGAATCTTTCGTCCTCTGAAAAGATTATCTCCAGTACAGTTAATTCCCTTAAGCACCAGATACCTTGTTCAATTGTGTTCCATTGCTCTTGCTGTATGTGGAGGTCCTTCTTACAAAGATATCTCTCCCTCACACTGGACAGCAGTCATTGCCAGAGGCTGAGAGTTTCCTCCCTCCTTCCAATCCCCTGATCAATGACTACATCTCGAGACAGGGATCCCAGTTGCCTTGCTTCACTCCCATCTAGAATTGTATCGTTAGCCGTGGCATCCCAGATTTGGAGTAGCCAGGTCAGAATGGACTCATTCGCCTGTCGTGTGAACTCTCTCCGGAGCTCATGTAGCTCACCCAGGGATAGGGACCGAGTGATTATTTCTGACTGTCTCCTCCAGTGGATGTGAAGGTCCTGCCTCTTCGTCATCATTCCCTATAGGAACTGATTTAGTCTTTTATTTCCTTTTCTGGACAAGGGTGACTGCTATTGGTTTTGGTTGTCCTTCTGATTCCTTGACGGTTTGCATGGACACGGTGCCGGTTGGTTTATTTCTTTTTCCCTCTGACTCAACTGTGGTTTGGGTGGACATGGTGCCTGTGGATTTGCTCCTTCTCTCCTCCCCCTGACAGTGCTGTACCATGTCAAGTAGTGTCCGGTAGGCAGTGGCCAGGGCCCAGCAGGTTGCTGTGAGCTGACCATCTCTGGAGCTACCAGAACATTTTTCCTTCACCAATCTTATCATGCTAACAGGATCCTGAAGTTGTTCGGGGGTGAATTTCCAGACCATTGGGGGAGAGAACTCCAAATACTGGTCGATGTCCTCCCACTTCCCGTGCCACTCAACATTATCCACTCCCAGGGCAGGCATCCAAACAACCTCCCTAGAAGGCCCTGTTCTGACCCTAAGCATGGTGTAGACAGTACAGAGCAGACAAAGCAACACTAACAACGACATTACGCTGTCTTTAACATCAAAAGGAAACTCAATATTTTTAAAGACTGTTGTAGCAGGTCTGAAGGGGAAGGAGGAGGTGAGAGGCTGGAAACAACCAATCCCTCCTGTTCCCCCAAAGGGCAGAGTGCGATTTTCAATGAGACCCCAGAGGTAGCAACCCAAACCAGGACAGGCAAACAAGACTGAATACACATTCACAATGAAACTCACTACTTCTGATGTTATGATGACATAAACACAATATATTAATAAAGCAATTTTGATCCCTCTCCCTAGTCTTAAAGAGAGCATCAAAATAGGCAAATAGTTTCCCATATGTGGAAATATGAACAGGTTCAGATACAACATCCACATGAATACATCAAACAACATGGTGATCAGGGAGTTTCTGTATCCAAATAGAAAAACGCTTAAAATGAAATTGTAATTCTGACTTCTCTCTCGGTCCCACATTGGGTGCCAAGAAATGTGCTGGTTTAAAGGTAAACCGGCAGGAGAAATGAACCCAGCTCCAAAGAGATTATAAGTCAGTTACAATTTAATAAAAATAATACCATAAATACAATTATATGGACAAACAATTGGTTTAACCCACAAAATCCAGATGTATAACCCAGTACCCTGGGGCACAAACAGAGTGGTGTTCGTTGGCACCTGGGCTGAGCCCCACGTGGTCCCCCTGAGTCCAGAGTAAAAGGAGAGGGAAAACCTGTTGGTGAGAGTGCTGGTTGCAGTCTGGTCGAGGGTGGTGGTTGCAGTCCGGTCGAGGTTCTGGTCCTCCTCTGGATCTGACGAATGGCACCAGAAGTCCCAAGACCCCAAGACTATATACCCTCAGGTTCAGGCAGGAATGCCCAGTACCTCCCCCAGGGAGGGTAGTTCCACAATGGGTGATTGTGAGTAGTGGGTATGAGGACAGGAGCATCCTCCTATCTCACAGGTCTCTACCCCCACCTTTAGCCTTCGGGGCCAGGTGTACTCTGGGCAGCTGCTGCAAATGGTCTATTGTTAAAAGTTTCTGGGAAATGGCATGGAGGGTGTAGAATAAACAGTTTGGGTTACACCCACACAGTGATGAACTGGTCCCAGTTGTTCTAACTAGGACAACTGTAGGAGACATATCCAAGGCACGGGGGACGTACCAGGGCTGAGAAACCCAAAGGAGCATGCATCTAAGTGGATAACCCTATTGGTTAGAAGGTCACATGCTATCAGGGTATAAAGGGAAGCGCCAAATTTGAAATAAACCTCTTTGTCTCACCACCTCACAAGGAGCGTGTTCATTCTTTACCATGTAAAGTACCCGCAATGCTACACATGGTGCACCCAAACATGGGACTTTTTTAACTTATATTAAGTCAGTTTAGATTATCCTGAATCAGGAAATTCGACGGTAGATTCCGGTTATCGAGTCGATTATTCCAACACGGGAATCTTTTACTGCAAAAAAACCCAGACGTCTATAACCCGTTATCTCAGTTGCATATGAGAAACGGAAAGTTAGTTTAGGAGTTCCCAAATATTAGGAAAAGTGCACAGGAACGAGAAGAAGAACGAAGAAAAGAAAAAACCAACAGATCGAAGCGGTCGGAGAGGGCAGACCGGACTCCGACTTATGCAGTGGCACATCTCACGCGGCAAGGACTTTTCCCTAACTGGTCTGGTACCCGCAGCTCGGAGACCCAGGCGGCGGAGCACCTTAAAACTGCCAGGGGAAGCCCCGCTACCTGCTGCTTGCCATGGTTCAACCGTGTGCATGAAAAGTGACTCCGTCGCTGCTGCCTCTAATATCCTCTGCCCAGTAAAAACTGACACAACTCCCACCCGCCTGCCGCTCCTGTTGGCTCTGCTCCGCGCTTAAAAACCGTACCGCGACCCCGCCGCGTCACATTCAAACTTCGCGGGACCAGCTGAAGGCGCCGCATCGCCACTTCCCGCTGCAGCGCCCGAAACCCCTGCACCGCACAGCGATCTTGGAGCCTGCCACCAAGCCAGCGCCTGCCGAGCCCGACCAACACCAGCCACCTGCCCCGCGCTCACAGCCCGAACCGAGGACCCCAGTCGCACCCGGAGCCACCCAAGCAGCCCCGCGCCCCCCCACCGCAACTGGAGTAGCCCCGAAACCCCCACAGAGACACCGAGAAGAAAAACCTCAGAGAAACGACTACCGGAGAAACCGAAACTGCTACACAAAGGAACTCCCAACCATGTGCGCCAGCAGCTGCCTGGAGCTAAGGTAACATAAGATGCTTTGTTTCCATAGAAACCTCACAGAGACATTGAAACATTTACTTTACTGCTAAAATCTTACCATATTCTGAACCAAGACACACACACAAACAATTACCAAACTTGCAACATAGTAACAGAAACTCACGGGACATACTGGGGGGAGGGACGGGAACCGTTCGTGAGTTAAACTGTGGGTCGAGAGCCGGGAGCCGGGGTAGTACGGGTCACTGGGAAGAAACAAAGCCGATATGCTAGATCCCCGCCCATTGGATCAACGCAGGGAACTCTGTTACAGTCATGAGGGAGGTAATCCAGCATATTTACCACCCCACGCTGCAGATGAACAGCGACCACATGTCTCAGATTTGGCGCAGCCATGTTGCCCGCCAAACTGACCGGACACCGATCCTTCTCTTCCGACCCCAGCACAGCCCCATCCCACCCACAGACACAAAGGGGAAAGCAACCCCGCCCCCTACCCACCGCCCACCACCCCCCCCCCACAGGGAACCGGGTTCACTAGAACCACGGGGGGGAGGAGTAGGGGTTAGGGAGAAGGAACCAAGGATGGTTCCACCGGGAGGGAACGAAGAGGCAAATGGAGGGAGGTCAGTTAACATGTGGGAACAGTATCTGGACAAGGCACTTCGAATGGGAAGCTTGAATAATATTCAGGCGTGCTCAAACGAATTTAACCAAAACCAGTCCCCTCAACTTCAGCCCCTGTATGGAGCTACAGAGAAACTGAGGCATTCGGTAAAAGATACTGGCATGTCTTTGATAAATACCGTAGGGTACTTAGAAACATTGAGTTCCATCTATTTTTTCACCCCACATGACTGGAAAGAGCTAATGAAATTAGTTCGTAATGACACCCAATATACAGTCTGACTATCTGGCTTTCGGGAAATTTGTGCCAAATACGCAGCAGTTAACACCCAAGCAAGCATAACAGCACATCAGTTAACCGGGGATGCAAATTATAGTTCAATAGATACACAATATAAATACCATAGAGAGATATGCGGTGTAGTGGCCAGGCAAGCCCTAAAAGCTATGAAAAACATTCTCACTACAAACCAAGATGATTACCTGTCCCCCACAAAAGTGTTACAAGGTTGTACAGAACCAAATTTGAGATGTTTAGACCAGCTGCAGTCTGCTTTAAACAAGCAAGTTGAATACAATGAAGCCAGAGAGATGTTGTATAGGCAATTGGCTTTTGAAGAGGGGAACACAAGCTGTAGGGGAGCTTTGCAAACCCCTCCTGCAGGGGAAGGCTGCAACATTACTGAGCTAATTCAACCCTACCAAAGAGTTAGCTCTGAGAAGCACCAGACTGCCTCTTTAGCTGTGGCCTTAAATGCCCAACTAGGAGTACAAAAAGAAGCCAGACATAGGGTAAGTTGTGTTAGATGTGGAGACACTGATCACTCTCAAAGGGATTGGCCTTGGAGACCCTTAGCAGCAACATCTCACAAATACCCTAACAGCAGAGAATGGGTTCAGTTGTACCAAGGGTGCCATAAGCAAGGCAAAGGTTATGCCGCAAGCATCACACTGCTTGTTGCCGTACTGCTCGCTGTACTCCTCTGTAGCACCACCTTTCATGTGCAAGAGAGGAAGCAGCTTGAAGCGAGCCTCAATGTGCCATCAACCAGCCCCAAAAATACCTGCACCCCCAAGAAAAGTGACAGGTGGAGAACGCTGCAACACATAAAAGCAGTAAATGCAACCATAAAGCTTACAGGAGCATTGCAGAACAGACTACCTTCATTCACTATGCTCCCAGTAAATTGACCACTAGTAGTAACTGATTCAAAGAACTGCTTCTTTACCACCCTCCTACACCCTGAGGATGCACAGAGGCTTTTCTTTCCCATCATGGCCTTGAACAATGCACAACCCATGCAAAATCACTGCTGGGCTGTCCTTCATCAGGGGATGCAAAATAGCCCGACAAGATATCAAACAGCCATGATACATTATTATTCAGATGACACATTAATAACCATGGTCACAAGAAATGAACTGCCATTTGTTATTACTGCTCTAACCAAAACTGTCCAAGATGAAGGACTTCAGATTGTTTTAGAGAGGATCCAGCAATCACAACTCTGGACTTACCTTGGACGGGAATTAATGCAACAAAAAGGTTCTCCGCAGCTGCTGCAGCTCGAGGTAAAAAACACTTTATATTTACACGAATTGCAGAAGCCTCAAGGGGCTGTCAATTGGTTAAGGCCTGTTTTAACCATAACCACACGAGACCCACACCCTCTGTTTGAGCTGCTAAAGGGGAACTCCAACCTAACGTCTAACAAACCTCTGACAGCAGAGGCAAGACAGGTGTTAGACATTTGTGCCAAGGCGATACAAAGCAGACAAAACAGGAGAAATCCTGAATGGCAAATCTGCCTAGTCCTTGTTTCCAGCAGGTATAAACCATTGAAGTTTTGTTTCAGTGGGATCAGACTGACAAGACCCACTGCAAATTCTAAGTGGTTGTTTCTGCCCCACACACCACCAAAAACTATGTAGACTGTTAATGAGATGTTTGCAAAGCTTGTCATTAAAAGCAGAGGACGATTACAGGAACTAGATGGAAGAGATCCGGTCATCGTCAACATTCCAACTTCGAAGGACAATTTGAATTGGATGCTGGCTGAGGACACAGGATTCCAAGCTGCCCTGGTAAGTTTTGACGGTGACATTTAAATTCATCTCCCTAAGCACAGATTGTGAGCAGAAATAGGTAATTTACCTTTAAAAGCCACACCAGATGCAAACCTGAAACAGTAAAAGGCCTCAGAGCCTTCACACATGCATCTAGAAAAAACATGAAAGGTTGCAATGTCTTGAGTAAATCCTGATACAGGACAATGGGAACGAGAGGTACAGATCATGAACCAAGACTCTGTGCAGGTTCTGGAACTGACTGCCATTGATATTGCCTTGGGAAAATTTTCTGAACAACCCTTTAATGTTGTAACTATGCCTGTTATACTATAAGGTAAATCCCCAGTCCTGAAAGTTAGTTTCTTTGACATATTGTTAACCCTCACCTGTTGTTTGAAACGCGTTCTGTTTGGTTTCTTGTGATTCACAGAAGGTATGATTTCTATATAATACACACAAAATCACATGCTGACATGCCAGGGCAAATAACTGACAGAAACTGAGAAGCTGGTAAAGCAGCAATGTTTAACACCATACTCAGAGTTCTAGAGCGAGCAAAATTGTCTCATTCATTTTTCCATCAGAATGCACGTTCTCTAAAGAGACAATTCAAAATAACAATTAATAAAGCTCAGACATTATCGGGGCATGCCCAGACTGTCAGAAAATCACATCCATGCCATCTCAGGAAAACATTAACCCTAGAGAGTTAATGGAAAATGAGATCTGGCGAACAGATATACACATCTCTGAATTGGACATATTGAAATATGTACATGCAAATAGATACACATCCACAAAACATAACTGCCACAGTATCCACTGGACAAAACGCAAGAGTGTAAAACACGACTTAGTTGCTTAGCAACCTTTGGTACCCCAAAGCAGATCAACAATAATAATAAAACAGCTTTACTTTCTATCAAATAGGAAAATTCTCATGTCACAAGCATTCCACACTAACCCATAAGACAAGCAATTATTAAAAAAGCACATCACACACTGAAACACATGCTAGATAAAATAAAAAGGGGGAAAATCTGTGTAGTCTGCAAGTACATCTGTAAAAAGCTATGTATGTTATCAATTTTTTAAATTGTGACAGCACTGAAAAGAGTAAGTATGAAAAACAACATAAACCCCAGGCTTGTGCCTCTCCCTAACCACCGGTCATGGTAAAGAACTTGAATTCAGGACAGTGGACGAGATCCCTAGATTTTGTGACTGGGGGGGAATCTATGCCTGTGTGGCTACAAGAAAAGAACTTAAGCAGATTTCTTCCAGGTGTGTAAAACCCTATTCAGGTACACAACCACAACAGCAAGAATCAGAGTAACGCAGAAGTTTAAAAAGAGTTATGTTTATGTTTCAGGTTTACATTAAGGAATGACCAATGTGGTAAAAAGCAGTCTGTAAAGTGTGCGTGCGTGTGTGTGTGAGTGAAGGTGGTCACCGATGAATGAAAATGAATGAAAAGAGTGAATGAATAAAAAGAGTTGTTCGACTGGTCAAATATTAAAACACAAAACATCTCGCAAAATAACATTACCTCCGCCACAAAGTCATTTTAAGAGAATTTAGTTTTGCTAAGTTTATCCTGTTTCTTAAATAAAGTTGAAATCCCCAGTTATTTAAAAACCCTCAGGTTAATAAAGGTTATAGTTTTATACACAGGCTAAGGTCCCTAAGTTAATAAAGTTATTTCTCCAAGTTGCACTACCCTATAGGAATATAAGAAAGTTTTAAAAGGTTTACAATAGAAGTATAAGAGGCCAAGCAAGCGATGTACTGGGTCATTGCGAGCCTTGGTAGTTTATAATGCACTGTTTGCACTGTTTTCGTGACTTCCTTATATAATTGAGAGGGGGGTGATGTAGGAGACATATCCAAGGCACAGGGGACGTGCCAGGGTTGAGAAACCCAAAGGAGCATGCGTCTAAGTGGATAACCCTATTGGTTAGAAGGTCACATGCTATCAGGGTATAAAGGGAAGAGCCAAATTTGAAATAAACCTCTTTGTCTCACCACCTCACAAGGAGCATGTTCATTCTTTACCATGTAAAGTACCTGCAATGCTACACTAACTAGCCAGGTCGCATTCCTCGCTGATGGCCCATCAGAGGCTGGGGGGAGAGGGGAGGAGTTTTGGGAGGGGGTGGTTGGCTCTACTTGGAGGGGAGAGATTCAGGTTGCTGGGTTCTCTTTCGGGGACAGAGACAGGATCTGTGTTCGGTGCATTTGGAGAGAAGGCCTGGGGGCCTGTCTTTCTGGTTTCCCGTCCTGGTCAACCCTGACTGCTGGCCTCAACTTGCCTGTCAGCTGTCTTTTGTCTCCATCCCGGACCTGGGACCTTTCCCCTTCCTTCCATTGGGCAAAGGGTCCTCCATCTTCTTTTCGACTTTTCCCCCGTGACCCGAGACCATCCCCCCCAGACGTCTCTCCCTGCATGGTGACCTCCAGTGATCCAACAGCGCCCCCTGCAGGACACAACAGAGTACTGCAGGCTCTACACCTCCAGCAATCCAACAGCACCCCCTGCCAACTGTAATTAGAATAGCACTAGAAGACAGAGAAGTATTCAGACTTTTTCTTTTGTTTGAAGGGAACTTCTGGGTACAGGACTATTGTTGAGTTGTTTTTATGTTCTGTTACTGTTCTTGCCAATATACATATATCTTTTAATAAAGGGTTGCTATTTCTTCTTTTCTTCCACACTTCCTCGATTAAAGTCCCTTAATTTTTGAATTTAAAATTGTTGAGAGAGAGGAGTTTGGTCTGTCTCATAACTCATCCGCTTTAACAACCATTCCAGTCTCTTCAAACTGAGACAGGAATGAGAATCGAGACAAGTGTTCCATAGGGGCTGCTGATGTGCAGCATGCTCTTGCCCTTGTGTGGAAGACCGATTCCCCTGTGTGGGTGGATCAGTGACCCCTGCATAAGGAGAAGCTGCATCATCTCCAGGAACTTGTGGCAGAGCAGCTGCATGCCAGACAAATCTTTCCATCCACCTGTCCATGGAACACTCCTGTGTTTGTTATTAAGAAGAAGAGTGGCAAATGGTGACTGTTGCAGGATTTACAGCAAATAAATGCAGTGATTGAACCCATGGGGACCTTGTAGCCTGGGTTGCCCTCTCCTGCCATGATTCCCCAAAATTGGAATTTACCGTAGTGAACTTGAAAGACTGGTTTTTTTTATGATCCCTTTCCATCCTGTAGATGCTCCAGGGTTTGTTTTTTTGGTCCCTGCAATTAATGCAACCACACCACATGATCATTATCATTGGACGGTTTTGCCTCAGGGGATGTGTAATAGTCCCACTATTTGTCAGTGGTTTGTTGCCAAGGCATTGTCCCCTGTCCAGGTTGCAGTTTCCTGCAACATTGCTTTATCATTATATGGGTGATATTTTAATTGCTTCTCAAACAGCAGACGAAAACAGTGAGGTAGTAACTGCCACCATTCAAGCAGTTATGTCAACCAGACTCTGTATAGCAGAGGAAAAGGTCCAATCTGTAGCTCCATGGAAATATCTAGGGTGGAGAATTCAGGACCAAACTATACAGCCACAAAAAGTGAAGTTTGCACCGCACGTCCACACACTCAATGACTTGCAGAAGTTATTGGGGACTATCAACTGGGTCCGACCATTGTTGGGTTTGACCACTGAGATGTTGCATCCATTGTTTCAGTTCTTGAAGGTTGTCTCAGTCTGAGGAGACTGGAATGTTTGCTAAAGAGGATGAGTTATAAGATAGACCAAACTCCTCTCTCTCAGCAATTGTAAATTCAAAATTAAGGGGGTTTTAATGGAGGAAGTGTGGAAAAAACCAGAAGAAATAACAACCCTTTATTAAAAGATGTATGTATGTTAGTAAAAACAGTAACAGAACACAAAAAAACTAGACAGTAATCCTAGAGAAAAAAAACAAGGGTCTGAGAGAATACTTCTCTGTTCTTTAGCGCAGTCCTAATCGTGGCCTGCAGGGGGTGCTGTTGGATCTCTGAAAGTGCAGGACCTGCAGTTCTCTGTGGTGGTCAGCAGGGGACGCTGTTGGGCTCTGGCAGTCACCACGCGGGGAGAGGGGTCTGGGGGGTTGGTCTCGGGTCGCGGGAGGAGCCGAAAAGAAGGTGGAGGACCCTTCCCTCAATGGAAGGAAGAGGTAAGGAAAAACAGTTCACCCCCCAACAGGACTCACTGTTCCCAGATGATGGTGTTCCAAGGCTCTCCCCTCTTCTCCCAGTAAGCACAGACCTCTCTGATGAAAAGAAGAAAAACAACCAGTAGGTCCCGGTGGGAGTCACGAGGCAGTGGTGGCGCAGGGCCTGTGGTAAGGTCTCACCAGGACGAAAGAACCAGAAAAAAAACTGCCTCCCAGGCTTTTCCTCCAGAAATGCCTGGATGCAGTCCCTGTCTCCATCCCAGCGAGAGAACTCCACAGTCTCACCTGTCCTCTGTCTGGGCGGCCAGCTTCCCCCAGCCTCTCTGATGGCCCATTAGCCAGGAATTCAGATAGATCTTTTTTCCACTCAAACTCCGTCTTTCCTACAGTGGGGGGCAGGGGAAAGAAAAAAATTCTCCTGAATTTCTAACCTATAACAAAGGGAGATCCTAATTTGACCTCCCCTCGACAGCTCATCTCAGATGTTAAGAAAGCCCTGGACCTTGTGTCCCAAATTCTTATGCAACAGCAGGTTCATAAGTTGCATGATTGTCTGTCTGTTTTCCTGTATGTTATACATTCTGACTTTCAACCATTTGCTCTTCTTGGACAGTGGGACGAGTAGATGAAGGACCAGTTGTAATCTTAGAGTGGATTTTCTTACAACACCAGTTTTCAAACACAGTTGTTCCTAGGCATGAACTTTTTGCAATGGTAACACAGAAGTGGCGTACTTGCTTGACCTCACTTCTACGGTGTGATCCACACGTCATAGTGTCGCCCATGACAAAACAACAGATGAATTGGTTGTTGCAGTCAGATCCATCCTTTCAAATAGCACTAGCTGTGTATGCAAGAGCAATTTCTGTACATTTTCCAGGTCATCCATCGTTTGTAACCCTTGGGTTTATGGGACTAGTGAAAGATCTCAATTTGAGCATGGTTCCTCTTCCTGAAGTTTTTACAGTATTCATGGATGGCTCAGGAAAGACAGGAAATTCTGTTATTGTGTGGCGGATTCATTCATGGCTAGGCTTCGCAAACAAAGATTTGGGAAGGGCTCTACCCACATTTGCTACAGGTGCACTGGTGGCTAAAGAGGCCAATGCAAGATAGACAAGATCACTTGCAAAAGGCCCAACAGAAAGATTCCTTGGATGGTATCGACAGGATACGATTCTTTCTGCATTGTCTTTTCTCTTCAATGGTGATCCTGTATGCATTCTCAAAGGAAGCAGCAGCGTTATGGATTGTGTGTCTCCAGACCTCCTGATTAAAAGCCAGGGTAGACCAGCGATGAAGATCAATGTGGTCAAGACTGAGATGTTGCTTCACAGGGTCATTGTATCTCCTCTTTGGGGTTCCTCTTTTGCAGCGGTCAGTGGCAAGTTCACCATAGAGCACGATATTGGGGAGGCGGTAGTCCTTCATCCTTGAGACATGTCCTGCACAACACACTGTGTTCACAACAACATGACCTCAATACTTGTAACTTCTACCTGTTCTAGAACAGATGTGTTAGTTACTCAATCTGACCAGTGGATGTTTAGGATTGTACAGAGACAGCGTTGATGGAAGTGTTCTAGGAGTCGCAGGCGGTGGTGGTAGATGATTCATGATTTGCACCCATATAAAATAGTAGACAACACAATGACTCTGTAAACACTGATCTTTGTACTTTTCTTCAAGTGTTTATTTCACCAAACTCTTTTATGGAGTCTTCCGAAAGTCCTATATGTCTTTGCTAACCTGTTGTCTCTCTCTCTGTCAATCTTACAGTCCGAGGACATGAGACTACCTAGGTAATTAAACTGCTGGACTGATTGGAGCTCTGATTGACCAATGGTGATATGAGGATGATGGAAGATGTTCTGAGGTGCAGGTTGATAGAAAATTTCTGTCTTCTTTAAGCTGACTTCCAACCCAAAAAGTTCAACAGCGTCTGCAAAGCAGGATGTTAAATGCTGCAGAGCTACTTCTGTGTGAGCAATGAGGGTGGTATCATGAGCGTAAAGTAGCTCCTGGACAAGATGGTTTAAGGTCTTAGTATGGTCCTTCAGTTGCCTTAGGTTGAATAGGCTTCCATCAGTACGGTATCGAATGTACCATCCTCTTCATCGAGGTCTGCCGTGGTCCTTTGGAGCATCATGCTGAAAAAGACTGAATAGGGTTGGTGCAAGAATGCAGCCTTGTTTCACACCATTGGATATTAGAAAGGGCTCAGAAAGTGCGTTGCCATATCTGACTTGACCGTGCTGTTCCTCATGAAGCGAGATGATCATTTTAAGGAACTTGGGGGGAAAACCTAAATGTTCCAAAACCTGCCACAGACCTTTTCTGCTCACGGTATCAAAAGCCTTTGTAAGATCAACAAAGGTTACATAGAGACCTTTGTTCTGTTCCCTACACTTCTCTTGCAGTTGTCTGAGAACAAATACCATGTCTGTGGTACTCCTGTTGGTTCTGAAACCACATTGACTTTCAGGTAGGATTCCTTCTGCTATAGCGGGTATTAGTCTGTTCAAAAGTATTCTTGCCAGGATTTTGCCAGCAATGGAGAGTAGAGAAATACTACGGTAATTTGAGCAGCCTGATTTAACTCCTTTCTTCTTATACAAGGTGATGATGACTGCATCACGAAGGTCTGATGGGAGTTCACCTAGTTCCCAACAGTGCACCACAAACTCGTGAAATTTAGCATGGAGTGCAAGACCCACATGTTTCCAGACTTCAGGTGGAATTCCATCAACCCCAGCTGCCTTGCCAGTTTTCACCTGCTGCATGGCCTTAAGGGTTTCTCCCACAGTGGGGGCAATATCCAATTCATTCTTCACCGGTTTTTGTGTGATGGACTAAATTGCTGAGTCTTGGACTACATGGCTAGTACTGAAAATAGCCTGAAAGTATTCAGACCAACGATTCAGAATGGAGGTTTTATCTGTGAGAATCATTTGACCATCTGCACTGAGTAAAGGGCTTTGGACCTGGTATGTAGGCTGGTATGCTGTTTTCAAGGCCTCATAGAATCCTCCGTGATCACCCGTATCTGCACATAATTGAATTTTTTCTGCTAGACTGATCCATCATTTGTTCTGGATGTCACGGAGTTTTTGTTGGAGCTACTGCATGCAAGATGAAAGGTTGCTTTTCTTACGTGACAGGATGGCAGTGAAAGGTGTGCTTGGTGGACAGTTCTCTTCTTCCTCAACAATTCCTGGGTCTCTTGATTGTTTTCATCAAACCAGTCCTTGTTCTTCTTGAAGGAGAACCCTAAGGATTCTTCAGAGGACTGCAGGATGTTGTTTTTAATATGGTACCAAAGTGTCTCAGAAGAGGCATCTATAGAATCTATGGAATGGTTTTCGAGCCTCGTTTGAAGATTTACCTGGAATCTGTCTCTCACTGTGACTGATTGGAGATTGTTAACTTGGAGTCTCCTCCTTGGGATACCACCCCTTTTGGGTTTGAACTTAAGATTGAAGTTAAGTTTACAGCGCACAAGTCGATGGTCTGGTTGACATTCTGCACTAGGCATCACATGAGTATGGTGGACATCGTGGACATCTCTCCATTGCACCAAGACATAATCAATGAGGTGCCAATGCTTAGATCTAGGATGCATCCAGGTTGTCTTCAGACTATTTTTCTGCTGAAAGGTAGTATTAGTGATGGTGAGTTGTTGCCCTGCACAGAATTCTAGCAGAAGGCATCCATTATCGTTGCAGTTTCCAACAGCATGCTTGTCTAATACTCCTTTCAAGGTTTCAAAATTCTTTCCTACTCTGGCATTGAAATCACCGAGGATAATGATCTTATCATCTGCAGGAACCTTTTGGGTAAGGTGGGCAGGTCAGTGTAAAATTTATCTTTTTTGTCATGGTCAACTTGGAGAGTTGGGGCATTTATACTAAAGAGGACAACGTGCTGGTTGTTGTGTAATGGAAGGTGTAGGGAGATAATGCGGTCAGAGTGACCAGTTGGCAGATTTTCGAGTTTAGGAACAATGGAGTTTTTGATCATAAAACCAACTCCTGAGAGATGCCTTTCGGTTCTGGGTTTACCTGACCAAAAGAGTGTGTAACCGGCACCATGTTCTCTAAGGCTGCTTTCCTCATGGAGACAAACTTCACTGAGAGCAGCTATGTCGGTGTTGAGATGTGATAGTTCATGGGCAATTAGGGCAGAGCAACGCTCAGGACATCTACTATCAAGCATGGTTCTGATGTTCCAGCATGCGAGAGTCAATTTGGGTACACCTTTTGAGGCAGGTGTAAGCCTTTGTCTTTTGATCTTTGTATGACCACATTAGTAGAAGACGTCCATTGGGTGTGGTTAACCAACAGGGTGAAGGGGGAGATGAGTTTTGGTTAGACCACCTTTTCTAGGCCCCTCTCCGAGTAGAGCAAGCAGTGCTCTCCTTGAAATAGGTTGTTCGGTCATTCAGGATGCTGCCCAAAGAGATTGTCATCTCCGGGGTCAGTCTCAGGTGACCAATGTCCTGAACTGCCTGTGGGCAGGATTGGGTCTGCAACTTCCAGTGCACCTTATCACCTGCCATTTTGACCCTTGCCCATCGCTACAGGGTTTTACAAATGTGGGTCTAAACATTCGAGCCTGCGCAGTGGATTTTTTTTAGGTGAGATGCAGAATGTGCGGAACTGGACCCACCCTTTAATCCTAAAGTTCATCTGCCAGGGCCGAGTGAGCTTGGACAGTGGCAGCGAGGTCCTCAGGACATAGGTTTAATTAGAGTATCCTTCTCTTAGATGGATGACCTTACAGGGCTAAGCGAGCTCCATCTGCCTGGGTTTGGAATTAGAGTTGTCCTTCTCCTAGGATGACTGCCAGAAGGCTAGGGAGCTCATCCTGCCCATGGACATGTTTTATCTAACCCTTCGGTTTTGACCTGTCTGGCATGACCCTACCGAAGGTATGTACCATCGCCAGCACAGCTCGCAACTGCATAGGGATACACAGGTTTCTCTTCCACTAAAACGGTTAGGGCAAGCCTTTCACTCCCTACTTTTCTGCCACCCATCTATACTTAATCCCAGGGAATTACCCAGGAACATCCCTTTGTCCTGACCACCCTTTCAGGATGCAATAAATAAATCCAAAACAAACCAAACCTGGGCAGTAATCGCAGGTGAGCCAAAAGTAAGTGGTTCTGGTCCCTGCACCCACCTGGGACTCAGGTACCTCCCAAGGTCCCAGCCTGGTCAAGACCCCCCAACACCCCTGAAGAACCCACTATTCACCCTGACCTTATCCTCCCCCCACCGTGTTACCACACATCTTCCCTCACACTGTTCACCTGCGACACTCCATACAGGACTGCCCCGCCCACCCTCCCATCAGTCTGAGGACCCCCATGGCCCACCCGACACCCCTCCCCTCCCTCAAACCGGACCAACAAACCTCTCTGCGCTCCAAAGCTCCCCCTCTCCTCTCCCACGAGGATGCAATCCCCGCCGGTAAAGCTCCCCCTCTCGTCTCCCCGACCAGTGGCAGTGCCGCACCTGCATGGCAGAACCATGCAGGTGTATGGGAAAGTGATGTTGAAAATGTGCCTGGATCCCCCAGTTGGTGGAGCTGACTGCGGTGATTCGGTGTTTTTGTTGCTTTTCCCAGGCTCTAAATATCGTGTCTGATTCAACCTGTGTTATGGGCTTAGTCATCTGAGTGGAAGGGTCATATCTTAAAGAAGTGACACACCCTCACCTTTTTTCTTTACTTCATGAACTACAATTCCTGTTGAACCACCGTGAGCATCCATATTTCATAACTCATATCAGGTCACACACAACATTACCAGGCACTTTAGTATAAGGAAATAAAAGGGTTGATGCACTTGTTGGGATGGTCTCTCTCCCAGAAACAATTCAGCAGGTCTGTCTGTTGCATCTGATGCCGAAAAATCCGATATGAAGAACTGCTCAGAGACTTTGCATCTTTTGAGCAGCAAAGGTATTTATTGCATTACAATGTTGGGAGCAAGGTAGTTCTCACTACACAAAACTTGCTCAAAGGCATCACATAAAATCAAGGTTTTTATACAGTCTACATACATGATTTTCATACATATTCCTATGATTGCAGCATCTATCTATACATATTAATGATAGGCGGAGTTTAGGGAGGTGCTTCTCTTGGCACTCAGTTTCAGGGGCCGTTCCAGCCTTCCTACTCAATTCGGGGGTCGTTTTTTCATCTTCCTCAGTCTGACCTTCTTACCTTTCCATTGTTCTTGCCCTGACTACTGAAGTTTGGAGAAAGCCTTGGCTCCAGACCTGTTTCTTCTATTCATATGTCTACCTAATCCTAATTTATTACCCCTAAGTTCATTGTATAATGTTTCTAGCATTCTTCTAGATTCTGGTCCAGTAAGTAGAACAGAACGAGTTCCTTAGCAGTACAGGCAGAGTAGATGTTAGCGGGGAACTTTCTCAGCAGACCCAGATATCTCAGTTAACTCTTTTAGGTTTTACCCTCCTTTCACATCAATTTTACCACCAAAGCGTGAGAGCCCTACATCGTACCTTTCATCTCATGCAGGACCAAGCACGACAGATAATCCAGGTTTGTCCGGATTGTCAGTCAGTTGCTGCAATGCCCTCCATTGGTGTTAATCCGCAAGGCCTAGCTCCTCTGCAAATTTGGCAGTCAGATGTGACATGTTGTTGAATTTGGTCACCTGAAATCTGTGCATGTATCCATTGACACTTTTTCAGCCTGTATTTTTGCTTCTGCACATACTGGAGAGAAAGTACATGATGTGCATCACAACTTTGTGGCTGCGTTTGCCACACTTGGCATTCCAGTACAAATTAAAATTGATAACGGACCTGCTTATGTGTCTCGAAACCTTTTGCTTTTTTTCCAACAATGGGACATTTGTCATTGTACAGATATCCCCCATTCCCCCAGAGGTCAGGTCATTGTAGAACGCGCACATAGTACACTTAAATCCATGTTGCAAAAACAAAGAAGGGGGAGGGAGGGATACACTCCCCATGAGAGGTTACAGACAGCATTATATGTGTTAAATTTTTTAAACCGAGATATTGATGATGTGCCCCCAATGCAGCGACACTTTGACGAGCTGACACAATTGATACAGGGCAAAGATTTGGTAGAAGTTAGAGATCCTGAGTTGCGCCAGTGGGGCAAAGTCATTCCATTGATAACCTGGGGAAAAGGGTATGTTTGTTTCTCCACAGATCACTGACCGCGATGGGTTCCAGTGCGTTATGTCTGGCCTGCCTTGTCATCACCATCATCACCATTGCCACAGGAGGCCTGACGGCATTGTGGGTGCCCCGACAGTCGAAACAAAATATTTGGGTGACCCTTGCAAACGTCACAGGTGTATCAGGGGTTAATTACGCTGATACTTTTGGTCTGTGTTCGACCCAGCCACCTGTGAAAGTTTTGTTCTTTCCCTGCCAAGTTATGAGAAAACAAGCACTGATAAAATGGGAACTTTGTCCTTGAAGGGAGTTTTTGTATAAACTATATTTAATTGGTGTTCTGTGATTGGCTAATCGTTCTCCAAGGTCGCTTGAAGGAGAAATTGAAGACTATAGTGATGAAGGACGCCCCCAGACTCATTTGGAAAAGACCCCCCTGACTGCAGTACGCAGGTGCAGGGAAAACCACGCGTGCACAGAAGAGATGCACTTACATAACCAAGGGGGTGGGACGGAGGGTCTCTGGCTGGGCGGTGATGACCACACCTGCCTAGGTTGAGGTCACTCAGTTAATTGTATAAAAGCAGATAGTGCTTTCTTGGAGATTAGCTAGCTTCACATCAAGGACAACGTTGCCTTTTGGCAGGGATGCCTGCCAATTTGTGAACTTACTGACTTTCCAAGGATGCAACTTCTGCTATTGGTAATTATAGGCACACTAGGTCTGTAAGATAACTTTATGGGCGACAGCTGGGTAACTGGGGAGGTTGTGCTGGGGGTTTATTTCTCTCCTTCTTCCTCCCTTGTAGTAACAGCTGCCCTTGTATGACAAGGAATAATAACGCTCCTCGTGGTGGTGTGGTCAAAGAGGCTTTATTTCAAAATTCCCGCTCCTTATATCCCTGTTTACCATGTGACTTCTTCAACCAATAGTTATATGTGACCTGCGCGTGCTCTCTCGGGCCCACTGCCCTGGCACATCCCCTGTGCTTTCAGACATGCTCCCTACATATCCCCTCTCTTAATTATCTAAAGAAGTCACAAAAACAGTGCAAAACAACAGTGTAAACAACAGTGCAAACATTCAGAACACTGTAAACTGTCAAACTCGCAGTAACCCAGCACACTGCTTGCTTGGCTTCTTATACTTCTATTGTAAACCTTTTTTAAAACTTCTTATAGTCCTATAGGGTAGTGCAACTTGGAGAATAACTTTACTAACTTAGGGCCTTAGCCCAACCGTGTGTAAACTTTAACTTTTATTAACCTGAGGGTTTTTAAATAACTGGGGGTTTCAAACTTTATTAAGAAACAGGGTAAGCATAGCAAAAACTCAATTCTCTCAAAGTGACCTTGTGGTGTAGGTAATGTGGCTTTGTGAGGTGTTCTGTGTTTTTATATTTGTCCAGTCACACAACTCTTTTATTCATTCACACATCTCATTCACTGACGGCCGTCATCATTCACGCACACACATACACACACCGATATTTGTAGATTGCTTGTTACCACATTGGTCATTAATATAAACTGAAACATAACATAACTCTTTTTAAACTTATGCGTTATCTGGTTCTTGCAGCTGTGATTGTGTACCTAAATAGGGCTTTACACACCTGGAGGGAATCACTTCAGTTCTTTTCCTGTTGCCACGCAAGCGTAGCCTCTCCCCCAAGTCATAAGATCTAAAGGTCCTGTCCATTGTCCCGAGATTAAATCTTTTACCATGACTAGTGGCCTGGGAGAGGCAAACACCTGAGATTTGTGCTGCTTCTCATATCTACTTCTTTCAGCACTGTCACAATTTAAAAAATTGATCACATATGTGGCTTTCCACAAACGTTCTTGCGGACTATATAGCTTCTCCCCCCCTCTTTGTTTTACTAACATGTCTTTCAGTGTGCGGTGTGCCCTTTCTACAATTGCTTGTCTGGTAGGTGAGTGTGGGATTCCTGTGATATGTGAAATTCCCCATTCTGATAAGAAATTCCTTACCTTTTCAGAGATGTATGCTGGTCCGTTATCAGTTTTTATCTGTTTTGGAGTGCCAAGGGTAGCAAAACAGCTTAACCAGTGTCTTATTACATCCTTGACTTTCTCACCTGTGTGTGCTGTAGCAGTTATGTATTGTGAATGTGTGTCTACGGTTACATGTACATATTTTAAGGTGCCAAATTCAGGGATGTGTGTAACATCTGTTTGCCAAATCTCATTTGACATTAACCCTCTGGGGTTAACACCTTCCTGAGATGGCATGGGGGTGATTTTTTGACAATCTGGACAAGTTAATATGATGTCTCGAGCCTGATTGATTGTTATTTTGAATTGTCTCTTTAAAGAGCGTACATTCTGGTGAAAAAATGAATGGGACAATTTTGCTTGTTCAAGGGTCCTGGGTACTGTGTTAAACATTGCTGCTTTGTCAGCTTCCCGGTTCCCTTCAGCTATTGGTCCTGGCATGTCAGTGTGAGACCTGATGTGCATTATGTAAAAATCAAACTTTCTGTGATTGACAAGAACCCAAATAGAACGCATTTCAAACAACAAATGAGGATTAGAAACATCCCGAAGAAATGAACATTCCAGGCGTGAAACTAACCCTGCAGCATAATAAGAATCAGTGACAATATTAACCGGTTGTTCAGAAAACTTTTCCAAGGCAATACGAATGGCAGCTAGTTCCAGAACCTGCACAGAGCATTGGTTCATGGTCTGTACCTCCCGTTCCCATTGTCCTGTGTCAGGATTTATCCAAGTCACTGCAGCCTTCTGTGATCGCCCAGATGCATCTGTAAAAACTGTGAGGCCTTTTACCGACTCAGTTTTGCATCTGGTTGTGGCTTTTAAAGGTAAATTATTGATTTCTGCCCAAAGTCTGTGCTTAGGGAGATTAACTGAAATGTCACCATCAAAACCTGCTAAGGCAACTTGGAACTCGGCGTCCTCAGCCAGCATCCAATCGAAATTGTCCTTCGTGGCTGGAATGTAGATGACAGCTGGATCCTTTCTGTCCAGTTCCTGTAATCGTCCTCTGCCTTTAATAACAAGCTTAGCAAACATTTCATTAATCATCCATACAGTTTTAGGTGGTGTGTGGGGCAGAAATAGCCATTCTAGAACCATCAGTGGGTCCTTTTCAGTCTGGTCCCACTGAAACAGGACTGCAAATGGCTGGTACCTGCTGGGAATTAAGGTCAGGCAGATTTGCAGTTCAGGATCTCTCCTTCTGCTTTGCCTGTTTTCTATTGCCTTGGCACAAATGTCTAACGCCTGTTTGGCCTCTGCTGTCAGAGCCCTGTTAGACGTTAGGTCAGAGTCCCCCTTTAGTAACACAAAGAGAGGGTGTAGCTCCTCTGTGGTTAAGCCTAGAATAGGCCTTAACCAATTAATAGCTCCCAGAAGTTTTTGCAACTCATGTAAGGTTAGGGTGTCTTTTACCTTTAACTGCAGAGGTTGTGGGGAAATCTGTTGCTGCGTGATTCTCCATCCAAGATAAGTCCAGGGCTGCGATCGCTGGATTTTCTCTGGAGCAACCTGCAACCCTGCTTCTTGGACAGCATCAGTCAGAGCAGTAACAACAATATGCAGTTCATTTTCTGTGGCCATGCTAATTAAAATGTCATCCATGTAGTGGTAAATTATTGCAGAAGGAAAACGCTTTCTGATGGGCTGAATAGCGTTTGCCACAACTGTTTGACATATGGTAGGACTATTCCTCATCCCCTGAGGAAGAACAACCCAATGATACCTTTGCATAGGCTCTGAGTTGTTCAGTGCCGGGATGGAAAATGCAAATCTCGGCGCATCCTCGGGGTGCAGAAAGATGGTAAAAAAGCAGTCCTTTAAATCAATTATTGTTAGTGGTCAGTTTGCTGGAAGCATAGCAGGTGAGGGTAACCCTGGTTGCAATGCCCCCATCGGTTCAATGACTGCGTTGACTGCTCTGAGGTCCTGCAGCATCCTGTATTTGCCAGTCTTTTTGGGGATACAAAATACAGGAGTATTCCAGGGACTGTTTGTTGGTACAATGTGTCCTGCTTCTAATTGCTCCTTTACAAGCATTTTTAAATGTTCAAGCCGTTCTTTTTTCAAGGGCCACTGGTCCACCCAGATTGGCTGGTCAGTCCTCCAAACTAGCTTAATCGGTGCTTGGGACGGCTGGTCAATGGCCCTTATTGAAAAACCTGGCTGCTTGCAGGAGGTATTTGCATGACTGTGCCAAACTGTGAAAGTACATCCTGTCCCCACAAGGAGCAAGGGATTGGAGCTATGAATGGAGCTACCTTTGCCAATTGTCCCTCTGGTCCCAAGACAGTGAGTATCTGAGCACTCTGTCTGGGCCTTTGTGTACCTCCCACCCCCTGAATGGTTGCAGTTGGGCAAACAGTAGGCCAGTTGAGTGACCATTCTGAGTCTTTTATTACGGAAACATCAGCCCCAGAATCTGCAAGGCCTGTGATTCTGTGTCCATTAACTTGGCACACCAGGAGTGGCTGTGCGGCTGTTATGGCTGCTGCCCAGTAAACCTGTGGGTGTCCCGTGCTGCCAAAGGCTCCTGAACCCCGCTCCCTCCCCCCATCCCCTGCAGGGGACGCACTGTAGAAGGGGATTAATTGAGCAATTTTCTGTCCTTTGGGGATGAAACAGGGTGGTGAAGGAGTCCATACCATTATTAGCATCTCGCTATGAGAATCTGAATCTATTACACCTGGCAGCACAAACAAACCCATTCTGGTGGTGGAGGATCTTCCAATCAGTAGTGCGTGCACCCCTGGGCTAAGGGGACCCCAACGTCCAGTCGGGATTAGCACTACCTCGGTGGAAGTTATGAAGACTGTGTCCCTGTTGGATAAGTCCAGCCCAGCGCTGGTTGGGGTGGCGGGGCACAGATTGCTGGCTGTTGTGGGGGGGCACAAATCGCCAGCCTGTTCTCTTGTGTCGCATGTGTTTGCTGTATCGGGGCGTGCGACATCGCCCCTCGCCTCCAGTTTTTTGGCACCCTCCTTACTTTTGGGTGCTTGCGGGGTGCCACTACTTTCTGAGGGCAATCCCTTTGGAGGTGGTCGGGGGCCCCACAAATGTAACAACCATTCTTGGGTCTGGTCCCCTGCTGTGTCCTTAATTGAGCATTCAGTGCTACTGCCAGTAAGTCTGTCTGATGTGTCAAAGTACCAACCTCTTGGCAGGCACGAACTAATTCTGAGATGCTGCAAGTTTCCCTTTTAGGAAGGGCTTGCAGAACTCTTTTACAATCAACGTTAGCATTTTCGAAAGCCAATCTTCTGCTAAGAATTTCTCTGGTTTCCTCGTTCTCAATCTGCCTATCTAGGGCAGATTGCAGCCGATCCAGAAACTGTGTGTAAAGTTCTGTTGGGCCCTGCATTACCCTTGTGAATGATAAGTTTGCGTCTTTGTCTGATGTGGGTAGTTTTTTCATTGCCCGCATGGCATGTTTTGCTATGACTTCATATATTTCTCTATTGTACCCGGTTTGTGTATTTATGGAATGGTAGTTACCCTCCCCTGTGAGTTGGTGAGTTGTTACCCCTGCTTGTGGGTCATTAGCATATGTGGAACAGATTTCTCTGAAATCGTTCAGCCATACATTATACTGTGTATTAGTGAGGCTTATTTTCAACAGTGTTTTCCAATCATGT
This sequence comes from Corapipo altera, assembly GCF_003945725.1. Classification (NCBI taxonomy): domain Eukaryota; kingdom Metazoa; phylum Chordata; class Aves; order Passeriformes; family Pipridae; genus Corapipo; species Corapipo altera. The sequence continues at coordinate 746,907 of NW_020885027.1, forward strand.
GGCATGAAAATGTATGTAGAGCTTAGTGATTCTAAAAATGCGAGTGTGTTAGGGGAAGATACACCAGTTTCTCTCATTAACTGTCTCAGTTCTTTGGTTAGCTCATGTGGCAATGGCTGAAACCTGCGGCTTTGGCGTGGCCCAATAATTACTGGACATGCTTGTATAACTTGTAAGTCCCCAATTCGCAATGCCTCCTCTCTGCACAGACCCCATCTATCAATGGAACCTTCTCCGTATGTTGCTTCCTCCCCTCCCGGCAAAGCTATCCTGAAATCCCCCTCCTCCTCCTCCCCCCATTCCTCCCATCCCTCCCCCTCTGCAGCTTTGGCGAAAGCGGCTGCCTGTGGGTGGGTGGTGGTGGGTGGCGGGGAGTACGGCGCAGGGGCGGGGAAGGACGGGTTGTTGTCCGTTCTGCGTGGCGGGCGAGATGGCGGTGCCCGCCCCTGGGCGCGCGGTCGGCGTTCATCCGCGGGATGGGTTGGCAAGTACGCTGGGCTAGCCCCCCCATCGCCGTTACGGGACCCCCTGCGGTGACTCCACAAGCTGGAATCTCGCATCTCAGGTCCCGTCCCCTCCCGCCGACCCGTGTCCCTTGGGCTCCCGGTTCCCTTCCCCGAAGTGGAATTGTGAACGGCTCCACCCCCTCCTCCCGCCGAGCTTTGTGTGTTTAAACTTCGGCGCGTAAGAGTTGGGCTGCTGCTTGCAGCGTGAGTGGGGGTGTGTGAGTTTGTCGTTCTTTGGTGGGCTCTGCTTAATGCAGTCATTATAGCTTGCCAGGCTGGGTAAGCATTGTTTGCTTGGGAGTCTCCTCCCTGAGCCTTGAGTTTGATGAGGTTCCCTATTTTGTCCCAAATTTGTATGTGGAGGGCTTCAACCAGAGGCAGTTCTGGTACGACTGCTTTAATGAGCCGTACCAACTCTGTTAATTCAACCCTTGTAACCTGTACATAATAAGGTTTCAGCAGTGTAGCTAATGCGTCTGTATCTTGTGAGAGTTCAGTGGGGAAAAAGTTTCCCATTTTACCTGAGTCTCGGCGCTGCTAGCGTGCGCTGCTGAAGAGGGTCTGTCGGTTTGTTGATTTGTGTTGGCTCTCTGTCGGCTGGGCTGTGGCGTCCCGGCGGCGGCTGCTGGTGTCCCGGTGCGGCTGCAAGCGACGGCGCGGCGGCGGCAGGCACGGGGCAGCTGTAGCGACGGGTGCGGGGCTGGTTGCAGAAGCGGCGCTTGGGGTGCAGGCGATCGGCGTGTGCGGGCTGCTAAGGCGGCGAACCGCGGCGGCGGCGCTGGCGGCGGCGTCTCAGTCACGCGGTGGCGGTTCGGCGCGGCAGCGACGGCTCCGGGGCTCCCGCAGTTCGCTGGGCGGTGCGGGGGTCGGGGCGCGCTGTATCAGGAAGGCGCGGCGCGGCGCCTTCGGTAAAGCCTCACGCGGTTTGAACGCGGCGCGGGGGCTTTTGCGGCGGTGCTTTTTAAGCACGCTCCCAGGGTCAGTCAGCGGTGGTGAGCAGGCGGGGAACCGCGGCAGTTTCTGCTGGACAGAAAACTGAAGCGGGGCTCCGCGGGGGTCAGCGGTGGCTGGGGATATTAAGATGCGGCAGTGGCAAAACTGCTTTTCGCACGTGGTCCGGCTGGTGCTCTTGGCAGCGGCAAGGCCACTTTTACCAGATTGACCGACGCACGGGAACCAACAGACTTTTCCCTGACGATATTAAGGTGCTCCGCGGCCCGGGTCTCCGAGCTGCAGGCACACTCTCGCCCAGGGAGCAGTCTTAGGCGTGCGGGGTGCCTCCCAGTCCGACTCATCGCTTCTGATGTTGTGTAGACCCTCTGCTCTCTCCGGTTGCTGCTCGACCTTTCGGTTTCTTCTTCAACTTCTTTCTTCTCTTCTCTCGTGCACTTTCCTAATATTTTTTGAGCTCCTAAATTAACTTCCGTTTCTTAGATGCTACTAAGACCACGGGATTACTGACGTCAAGGTTTTTAGCGGTAAAGGCTCCCGTCTCCGAGAATGGAGACGATCTCGGAACCACCGGCTGAATTCCTGATTCAGGAGAATATGTGGCTTAATATAAGCTAAAAGAGTCCAGGGTAATTAGCTTAATATAAGTTAAAATGTGCCCCTGATTTGGGTTGCCATCTGTAGTAATGGCTGCCCTTGTATGACAAGGAATGATAACGCTCTTCGAGGTGGTGTGGTCAAAGAGGCTTTATATCAAAATTCCCGCTCCTTATATCCCTGTTTACCATGTGACTTCTTCAGCCAATAGAGTTATATGTGACCTGCGCATGCTCTCTCAGGCCCACTGCCCTGGCACATCCCCTGTGCCTTCAGACATGCTCCCTACAAAGAGGAGTGTGAGAAATTCTTTTACCTTCTCTCTGTTGCCTCAAATCAGTAATTCTAAACTGTCTTTGAGAATGACCCCTAGTCACTTCTGCTAGCACCCAAAATGGGACAAGAATTGTCTTGGAGAAGGCCGTAGTCCCACCAAAGAACCCCATGGACTCTTCTAATACAGTGACAGTGTGTTAAAAAATTCAGTGCAGCAGATCATTTCTTGATACTTTTTACTATACTAGTATAGACAAAGTCTTTATCTGTAAGGCAAAAATATTAGACTTTACTTGTACTCCCAAAAGAGTTTGGTTGCTCTGTGTGTGTTCTTACAAACAATTCACTCACAAACAATTCCTTCACTTAATCCATTTGACTTTTCTGTGGTGAAATCATACATTACCTCAGCCTAAGAGGGACATTTTGACAAAGCTGAGAACCAAAACTCAGGAAGCTCTAAAGCAGCAATTCTTTTATTCTTTATTCAAATTAATATTTATTCTTTTGCATGATCGAATTAGAATGAAGCAGTTTGAAAAGTTGAGGTCAGATCCCTGATTAGGGATTATACATCAATACAGTGCAAATTTGATACTCATTAGAATAAGTTAGCATCTTCAGAAAAGGGTAGTAATTCTGGATGTACTCCACTGAGCAACATTTTTTATCTCATTCCATTTGAATTGCACATAGACATAACTTCAGTCTCATTGATCCTCGTATCCATCAAACACCAAAAAGTTATTATTCCCAAGTATTCAAATGTAAATGAGATTTATTAATCTTGTCAAGTTCATTTATGGTTACATAAGTTTTGATGCCAAAAAAATATTCTAATCTTTAAGTTCTGCTTAGTCTTTTACTGTGAAAATGTACTTTAAACAATACATTCTATATTTTATGTTCTGTGGAAGAATTAATAGAAGTCAGTCATGTAGGGAGACACAGTTTGAAATGTAATTACAGCGATCATTTAAAGGTGCATAGTACATTGTCATCTTAACACTGCATTTCTCTGAAGGACTGAAAGGCTGATGCTTAACCTGCCTGTAATCTACGCACCTGTATTTCACAATGTAATCTCTCATGCTAATGAGTCATTAGTCTTGGCATTTAAATACAGATGACAGGAATTAAGAATAGCATTACTAAATAGGAGAAATTTTAAGAGGCTGAAGGAGAATTTTGTGCCAAGACCAGACAACACTTTCTAAATTTCCTTCACAATTTCTAGCTCAGATTTACTTTTGGCAATTGCCATGTCACCTGTCTATTTGCACCCTTCCAGATGTAGCATACTGTGGTGAGCAGTGCTGTGCCTTCTTTCAAATGAAAGGTGTAGTTTTATTCAAAATTTCTCGTATGCTATCTCAGTATCTGTACCACTACCGTGACATTCCTGCCTTCATTTTGCTCCCTCTGTTATCCTGACACAGATGTATTGTGTCTTTCCCGAGAAGCAGATCAGGCTCCTGATCACATTGAAAAATAAACTTGTCTGACAGGTCATCTTTCTATTCATAAATGCAGGTGCACAGGTACTTGTGATAGTACAAAGGAAAGAGCAGCCCGGGTCTGGGAGGGAAGAAGAGAGAAGTGGACAGGGCATTTAAGCTGACTTACTCAGGAACAACACTATGTGAAATGGAGTCACTTTTGATTATACTTTGGAACTCAGGGAGGAAAACTTCTAGGAAATAGTTGAGTTCTAGCTAAGTTAGTAACACAGCAGAAGAGGTATAAAGTTTAAGAAAAACCTACAATGAATAAAGGAGATTGATCATCAAAGAAAACAACATGTGGAAGGTTGTGAAACACATGGATAAAGTGAGAATTAGTAGAAGTCAAACTGAGTTAGCCTGACAAAAGAAATGAAAAGAAATACAGATAAGCTTTTTAGCTAGATTACTAAAAACTAAAAAGGAAAGATGATGGGATAGAATAAAGTTAATCTATGTGTGACCTCAACTTCAGTGGTTACCTTTGTTTGGTTTTCTCTAAGGACAGAATAGCTTATATGTCTGTTACCATATGGAGCATGAGATATCAGAAACAAAAAGACAGGCATTCAGTTTGGGCATGGGAGAAGACAAGAATGGCAAAAGTAAATCCACACTTAAAAGGTACTATTCCTAAAAGCTGAGGCTTCTACAACATCCATGAGTTCTATTAATGAAATTTAGTACTTCAATGATATAATTTCAGAGCAGTGTGCAATTACAAGGCCAATTTACCCTTTGTCCTTCGTCCTTCTTGGTATTTTTCACTAATGTTCAGAGCACAATAGTTAATTAAATTACCTAAACCTGCAAATATGGGAAGAATTGTCAACATGTAAGTCATATTCTCAACTGAATTATTATATATTTTGTTTGTAATGTTACACTTAAAACCATGAACATGATAATATAGCTGTTGATTTGCATATCATTTCTTGCAATTATTTTGAGAATAAAATCAAAGCAAGTTCCAAGAATAATTTCTCACCAGTGACAATGATAACATCAAAAGCATCTTCAGATGACCGTCATGTGATGGTAATGTCAAGCACCGTAACATGATATTTTTATATTCATCGAGATTAGGTAGATGTGTTACATCTACCATCGGGCCCCAGAAGTCCATAATTTCTTCTATACTGGTTTTGAAAGTCAGA